>NC_133802.1:34948667-35095659 GCF_043250625.1 Sebastes fasciatus | reverse complement strand
GAAAAAGAAAGAAAGAGAGAAAGAGAGAAAGAGAGAGAGAAAGAAAGAGAGAAAGAGAGAAAGAGAGAGAGAAAGAGAAAGAAACAGAAACAGAAACATCCCTGGAAACATCCCTGCAGCTCTGACATAAAGTCACCTTGCTTGCTCTGTGGACGCCTGGCTAAATTAGGATTCATTGTGTCAGCGTTGCTTGTGTGACAAACGCTTGTATGTACAAATACAGAATGAATAAAAAAAAGGGCAAAATGACAAACTGCGGCGACAGTCTTTGACAGTCTTTCCACTGGCCTCCTTTTCTTTGTGGTATTTGTGGAATGTGTCTGAAAATAGTCACAACTTCTGTCACGCTTTTTCAAACAGTGTGATCACACCAGCTGTCTTTGCTGATGATTTTGATGTGAACCCTGTTGTTTACTGTATTACTGCACCATTAGGTACAAGTTCTAGTTGACTGATTTATTGGCTTACTTAAGGATCTTTTTGGTTAAAGGGGTTGACATGTTAGTCTTAAATTCTACCAAGCCACAGACCTAAAATTATCACATGAACAACAAAGCACAAGCATGATTAGATTTACAAATTTCACTCCCACTAGAATCACTGATCACTTAAAGTATATTCAGTTGGAGCATGGATAAAAGAACTTGCTAAATAAATAAATTAGGTTGAGTTATATTAGAAACAGTGTTTCTATTACATTGTTTGTCCACCAGAGAACAGTGAGAAATGTATTTTTTTAACTGTAAAGTGCACAAACTCAGTACAAAATGTGGTCACAATTCACACAATACAGTGGTTGAAACATGTCGGCTTTTATAATGATTTAGCCACTATAATAAACGCTTTTTAATATAATTTTTCCCCCGTTTTCCACGAGTACCCCACATGTTTTTCGCCTTACGGTTAAGTACGCCGAGCAACCGGTTATGTCTCTTTCCAAACAGAAGTGATTGAAGTTACTCACATCATCCACATTTGCACTGGTCCTGTCCTTCCAGCAGAAGTGAATCAGGGAGTCGTCGGACTGCTGGATGTACACCGAGCCCTTGCGTTTGTCCGGTGTCACTACGTTTCCCTTCAAGCTCATTTTCCCGGCACGAAACTCCACCAGGTACTTGCTGGAGCTTCCCCTGGAGCCGCTCACCAGGCTCGGAAAGAGAGCGCCTGACGACATCTTTGGACCTCTTTGTAAACAAGCCTGAATACTGGAGGAAAAGAAAAAAGGGGTCAGGATTACAGAAATACTGTGGATTATTATTGATATGAGTAACAACACTACACAGAGGTGGGGACAGAAGTTGGAGTATTTAGTGCTGTGGGACCATTTCTATTTCTATTGTATTGAACCAGAATATCTGGACATATTTGATAAATAAGTTACTTAAAGAAATACCATTAACTAATTTTTCAATCTGAACTCAATGAGATAAGGTTAGGTACTGGACTTTATGCAGTGGTGGAAAAATAACTAAGTATGTTTACTCAAGTACTGTTCTGAAGTACAATTTTGAGGTACTTTGAGTACTTTCTGCTACTTTATACTTTCCATTACAATTCAGGAACAATGTTGTACTTTTTTTTACTCCACTACGTTTATTTGATAACTTTAGTTACTTTTCAGATTCATTTTAATGCAAAATATAATAAAGAAATAAATGATGATGTATTATAGGTTAAGATATTGATCTCTGGGGGGAATTCACGAGCTAGCAGTGTCTTTATCTATCAATGTACTCCACCTTTAAAGTAATGTACACATGAATGCATCAATAATTACAATACAATAACGCTGTATAAAAATGGTCCATTGTGCATAATGAGTACTTTTCATTTTGGTGATACTTTTGTACTTTTACTTAAATTTTGAATGCACGACTTTTTACTTGCAACAGAGTACTTCTACATGGTAGTATTGGTACTTGTACATGGTAGTATTGGTACTTCTACATGGTAGTATTATTACTTTTACATGTGGTACTTCTACATGGTAGTATTGGTACTTCTACATGGTAGTATTACTACTTCTACATGGTAGTTTTGGTACTTCTACATGGTAGTATTGGTACTTTTACATGGTAGTATTGGTACTTCTACATGGTAGTACTTCTACATGGTAGTATTGGTACTTTTACATGGTAGTACTTCTACATGGTAGTATTGGTACTTCTACATGGTAGTACTTCTACATGGTAGTATTGGTACTTTTACATGGTAGTATTACTACTTCTACATGGTAGTATTGCTACATGGTAGTATTACTACATGGTAGTACTTCTACATGGTAGTATTTCTACATGGTAGTATTACTACATGGTAGTACTTCTACATGGTAGTACTTCTACATGGTAGTATTTCTACATGGTAGTATTACTACATGGTAGTACTTCTACATGGTAGTATTACCACATGGTAGTACTTCTACATGGTAGTATTACTACTTCTACATGGTAGTATTGGTACTTCTACATAGTAGTACTTCTACATGGTAGTACTTCTACATGGTGGTACTTCTACATGGTAGTATTGGTACTTCTACATGGTAGTACTTCTACATGGTGGTACTTCTACATGGTAGTACTTCTACATGGTGGTACTTCTACATGGTAGTACTTCTACATGGTGGTACTTCTACATGGTGTTACTTCTACATGGTGGTACTTCTACATGGTAGTACTTCTACATGGTAGTACTTCTACATGGTGGTACTTCTACATGGTAGTACTTCTACATGGTGGTACTTCTACATGGTGGTACTTCTACATGGTGTTACTTCTACATGGTGGTACTTCTACATGGTAGTACTTCTACATGGTGTTACTTCTACATGGTGGTACTTCTACATGGTAGTACTTCTACATGGTAGTATTGGTACTTCTACATGGTAGTACTTCTACATGGTGGTACTTCTACATGGTGGTACTTCTAGATGGTGGTACTTCTACATGGTAGTACTTCTACATGGTAGTACTTCTACATGGTGGTACTTCTACATGGTAGTACTTCTACATGGTGGTACTTCTACATGGTGTTACTTCTACATGGTGGTACTTCTACATGGTGTTACTTCTACATGGTAGTACTTCTACATGGTGGTACTTCTACATGGTAGTACTTCTACATGGTGGTACTTCTACATGGTGGTACTTCTACATGGTAGTACTTCTACATGGTAGTATTGGTACTTTAACAGAGTACTTCTTCCACCACTGACAGTAGGTTAGTTATTTGTATTGTTAATTCTTGCAGTTATTTCATGTAATATAACACTTGAAACGTGATATGTGCTGGTAACTATCTATATCTGCTGTCTGATCAGCAGGTTCAGGAGGCTGAGCTGTTCCTTTGTCTCACTAATACTTTACAAAGCGAAGCTAACACAAGTAGCCGTCAGCCAGCTAGTCAAGGCCTATGGAAGGAGGCTGGGTCACGGGTCTGGAATAAAGGGTATGACGCATGCGCATTGGAACTGAATCTGCATTTTGATTGGCTCAATCTCGGCGAGTGTAGAGCAGATTCTACTACGCATGTGTGGTACCCCCTAGCTATGACGTATTAATGACGCGTGTCCCAGCCTCCTTCTATAGGCCTTGGCTGTGTCATGCTAGTTGTCAATGCTAACGTTAGCCCGTGACTAAGGCCAAAGTCAGTTTATCCAGCTGGAAAAACATTCAAAAGTTAGAAATAACAGACAGCGTTGAGTAGGAGCAGCTTTATGAGAAGCAAAAGTATAAAATGAGTCTTGTTTAAATACCTGAAGTTGTGTTGGAAGAGTTTAACAGCAACTGTTCTCTGCGTAACGTCGATAACTGATCACTGATCACTGATCACTAGCAACTCACAGAGTAACGAACTTCCTGTTGTAGGCGACAACGAGAATAACAGTGTTGCCATATCTCGCGAGAGAAACAAGCTACCAGGTCTACAGAAACAAGCCCCAAAGAAGCAACTCTCCCCCCAAAAAAAGGCATTTTATTGCATTTTTTTAATCCATTTTTAGCTAGTAACTTTACATTTTTAGTGTTATAAACTTAAAGTTGAACGTTCAATGTCATTTTTGCATCCATTTTTAGCTTGTAACTTTATATTTATTTGTTAACTAAGCTTAAAACAGTTGAACATTTAATTTATTTTTTATTTCATTTTTAGCTTGTAAATGTAAATTTTTTTGTCAACTAAACTTGAAGAAGTTGAACATTTGATTTCATTTTTGTATTTAATTTTTAGCTTGTAACTTTACATTTTTGTTGTTAACTAAACTAAAAGGAGTTGAAGTGAACATTTATTTAATTTATGTATTCCATTTTTAGATTGTAATTTTACATTTTTCTTGTTATAAACTTAAAGAAGTTGAACATTTAATTAAATTTTTGTATTTAATTTTTAGCTTGTAACTTTACATTTTTGTTAACTAAACTAAAAGGAGTTGAAGTGAACATTTATTTAATTTCTGTATTCCATTTTTAGATTGTAATTTTAATTTTTTTTGTCAACTAAACTTAAAAAACTTGAACATTTAATTTATTTCTTTATATTTAATTTTTAGCTTGTAACTTTACATTTTTCTTGTTATCAACTTAAAGAAGTTGAACATTTAATTACATTTTTGTATTTAATTTTTAGCCTGTAACTTTACATTTTTGTTGTTAACTAAACTAACAGGAGTTGAAGTGAACATTTATTTAATTTCTGTATTCCATTTTTAGCTTGTAACTTTACATTTTTCTTGTTAACTAAACTTAAAGAAGTTGAACATTTTATTAAATTTTTAGCTTGTAACTTTACATTTTTTATCAACTAAACTTGAAGAAGTTGAACATTTAATTTACTTTTTGTATTTAACTTTTAGCTTGTAACTTTAAATTTGTTATCAACTAAACTTAGAGAAGTTGAACATTTTATTTAATTTTTAGCTTGTAACTTTACATTTTTCTTGTTATCAACTTAAAGAAGTTGAACATTTTATTTCATTTTTGTATTTCATTTTTAGCTTGTAACTTTATTATTTTTTTTATACAAGGATGAGAGAGTAACAAACAGGAACAAAGAATCTCACTGCCATCTCAATGTGTATGTGATCAATAAACTAAACTTGAACTTGAAACTTGAACTTTACATTTTTTTGTCAATTAACCTTAAAAAAGTTGAACATTTTATTTAATTTTTAGCTTGTAACTTCACATTTTTCATGTTATAAACTTAAAGAAGTTTAAACATTTTATTTATATTTTTCAGTGACTTCCTGTTATATCGTGAGCGCGCCTGTGTGAGTGGCAGGAGGGTTTCCGCTCGGCTCAACTCGGCTCCGCTCGGCTCCGTTCGGCTCCGTTCGGCTCCGTTCGGCTCAGCTCGGCTCCTCTCTGTTCGGACTGACAGCTCGCTTCGTCCCGGTGTAGCCGTTAGCTCCCCGGCTCCTCTACCGTCTACTACCGTCTACCGTCTACTACCACCGTCTGGTTGAATGGTTTAGCGGCGGAAAGCAAAGCAGAACTGGGATGCGAATATTCTAAAGACAAAAACGAGCTACGCTTCATTTGAAAGTGAAGAGAAGCTGCACTGAAACACGGTAAGAGAAGCTAACAGTTAACTAGCCTCCGAGCTAACAGCTAACACTAGTCAGTGGATTAGTTAGCGAGCTACATGCTAACAGGCTAGGCTAACAGGCTAGGCTAACCAACATGGATGCTGTGTGTGTTCCTCTGATGGAATAGAATAGAAAGCTTTATTGAGAGTCACAGTTGCAGCTTCTGGTCAGAGCTTTAAAACAAATACTTCAGAAGACTAAACGAGGCAGATAAAACATATAACAGGTTAAAACACACAGTTATAAAGCAAATAAAACAGGTAGAGTAGATGTAATGAATTAATATAAACAGAAGTGTTATACTAGAAGTATAAAATATAAAATAGATGTAATGTCAACAGAGGGAATTGCACTTGTAAAATAGGAGGTAGAGTAGATGTAATAATAGGTAGACTAGATGTAATAAATAAAATGTAAACAAAGGTAGTTGCACTTGAGGTGTATATTGCATCAAGGATATATTGTACAGACAAATGTATTTCACATTCAGTGTATTAATATTGCACAGATGTATTGTTAGTTCAGTGTCAGTATGGCCCAGAGAGAGAGAAGCTGGGCTGCTGCATCTCCTGGAGAGATTATCCGCTTTAACTGCGGGTTGATTCCCGAGCAGAGCCGAGCCGGTATATTCTAGTTCGGCTGCCAGTCACGAACCTGCTGTCCGTTACTGTGTGAGGGCAGGATTCACATTATTCTGGGTTTTAACGTGACAGATTCACAGTGAAACAGTGAGAAAGACATCACAGGATAAATCCGGATTTGTAGTCTGAATGTGTCTTTGGAGAGACAGGTGGGACTTCCACTACTAGTTGATTTAATAGCATGTCAGCAGACATAGCCAGGCTATTTAAGAATCTATAGCTAAGTAGTCTAAATCATTTCCATTGTGTGGTTCTCAACGGGGCAGTTCCTATTGTTGGTGTGGATCAGACATAGCTGGAGCAGAGCTGCTGTCTTTTTCTGTCCTCATGTGATGTGTATGTGGAGTGGCAGGTGGGATCACACACTGCGTGGGTGTGTGCCACAGTGAGTGCATGTTTATGGCAGAAGATGTTATAAAGATTTAATCGTGGAAACTTTATTATATAGAGTTTTGGCTCTGGACAGCCACTTTGGTTTTATCATTAACTGCAATTGTAATCTTTTTAATCAGATTGCAGGCAGCAGCTCGGTCCTGTACTATAGGTCATGGGGACATGTTTCCCTGAGTAGGAAATACATCAAATATTTCACCTTTTCTCTCCCAAATGTGATTCTGAGCACAGATATTTAAAGCCTTTTTCCATAACAAGCTCCAGCCATAGCCATGTATGATCAGAAATGATAAAAATATAATGCATTTGTCCCCATTCTGAATTTTAAGTTGCTTTGTTGTAGGGCTGGGACGATTCACCCATCTCCCGATTCGGTACTATCACGATATTAGGATGCCGACTCGATATGTATTGTTGTAATGATTATTATATTGCGATTTTTTTGTGATTTTTGTTAACGTTTTTAACACTAGGCCATGGGAAAAAGTTGAATCAAACACTTCTAAGGGCTTTTACTTTGGAAAATATCTAAATGAACCCAGTAAAAACTTTATCCATCCATGGTCAGCTCCATCAGGGCCGTTTCAATGCAGAGAACACAAATGTCAGTATATGGGTGCTCTACAGTTGTAGCGTCGGCCCATTTGACCACGGAGACGAGAGCGACGGCCGACTCCACCGCAACGTTACCGCCATATGATAACGTTTCCTGTCCGTGACAGAGTTAGCATGCAGCTTTAGCCACGGTGTCCAGCTCTGAAAATCTCTTCATCTTGTATTAACCACAGACCTTATTTCAGTCATCAGACTAAAACCCATTGACTTCCGACGAGGGAACAGGAAGTGATAAAATGCTAACTCATTTCTGGGTTTTAGGACTCATTCCTGTTGCACTCTATATTGCAATATTCAATATTTGTGATATTTTCTTACACCCATAATGGCATTGACTGTAGATTATTTATTTTTTTGTGATTATTTCTCCTGGGAGTGTGTCACTTAATATAACTGTCAAACAGGCAGGAGAATAAAAGAAGAATTAAAAACCACAAGCATTAGCATGGAGTGGATATCCTGTGGATATCTGTATAAGAGCTGATACAGTGCAGTCATTCAGAAGCTGAAAAGCAGTTTGTCTATTTTTAGATCTTATGACCAGCACTGTGTTAAGATAAACCTGCAGTAATAAAAAATCTTCTGTGAAGAACATTTTCTCCTCTGTCTTTATATAGTTAGCGGAGAGGATGAATTTCTTATATGCCTCTCTGTAGACTCTCTCAGATCATTTGCACACATTCATGAAACAGTTTCTACGACTGAAAATAACACGTATAACTAATTAATGAATGCTCTGATCAGCACGTAGCAGCAGCTGCATACTTTACTGAAGTGCTGATACTTGAGGTTGTCCTGGATAAATGATGCTGGTGAATGCAATGACATAACTTGTCCTTGTATTTGTATTAAGACTCTTTCAAAATTACTGGATGTTGACCTCACCAGAGAAAGTATGTATCTGTAGTACTCAAATGCCAGAGTACACAGTCTCATAATGGTTATCGTTGTCCGGTTCAGATACTGTACAAGCCTTTTTAGAGAATGACATCATATCAGGGTCATTTCCAGCCTCAAGTATATTAACAGCCTTCTGAATTCAGAGGCCTGATTAGTCATCACCTGTTTAAATGCATGATGTTTTCATTCATTAAGTGCTTAAATGATACATAAATTGTAGAACTTGGCAATGTGGCAAAAATCTTCTATCACGATATAGGTCATTTCATATCTTTGATAACGATATATATCACAACATAGCATGTTTTCTGATAAATCAATAAATAAATAATGTCTATACTCCTGTGTGAATTACCAAACTCAACCACACTCCTTTCTGTTGTCGTCCTGTAATAATCTTGCACATGTGGAATTTGCACATTGGTTTCCTACCTCATTTAATTTAATTTTATAACAAAAAATGCAACTTAAACACTTTCCTATTGTATATATATTTTTTTATGTTATATTTTTTCAGCTAGTTGTAGTTTATACCATTTATAGTATATTCTTTATATTGTGTATACTATAGATATTATCTCTAGGGTTGATATGTATATTTATTGTTCCGGTGCATTGCCTGGATAACCTGCTGCTGTAACACAAGAATTCCCCAATTTGGGATCAATAAAGTACATCTATCTATAGATCTATCTATCCAAACATAACAGTTTTAAATGAAATTATAGAGAAAAAATAAATAAATATAGGCCTAGCCTATATCGCGATAGAGACGATATAGAAAAATATATATGATAGACGTTTTTATATGGTTTGACGATATATATATAATACCGTCATATTGCCCAGCCTTAAATTACATACATTTTTAGGAGTGGTCCTTTCCAGCAAGTTATCTCTTAACATTTAATATCTGAGTCAGTTGTATTTCACAGGAAACATTTTACCCAATCATATTATTATTATTCTGAATCAGCTGGTCTGTGTAAGTGTTGATGGGAACGGGTGACGGTGGATGACGTCATCAGTACGAGCTCTGGTACGATCAGTCATCAGTGACTCATATAAAAGCCGGTCACATCAAATCAGGTTACACCTAGATAACAGACCAGTAGTAGGTCAGAGAGGGAGATTATCGCTGCAGCTACACTGGGAACTAAACGTGGTTCAGTACATTGGTCATTTATTATTATAAACATAATAAACAGTAATTTATAATAGGAACTAACAACTATTTTCACTAGTCTATAAAATGTCATCACACTTCCACAGAGCCCATGGTGACGTCTTCTAATGTCTTGTTTTGTGCAATATTTATTTTGCAATGACATAAAACAGAGAAAAACTTCAAATCCTCACATTTGACAAGCAAAGAAAGTTTAAAGTTTTTGCTTGTAAAATGACCCCAACAATGATGTACCCTTTTTCTGACCGATAATGGGCAAATCCTATTAATTAGGATTCACCACATTTATTGTGCCTCTTCTTAACTCGCGTAGCTTAGATTGGCTGTGGTCCACTGTGACAGTTTCCTGTCACAGTGTCTCTGCTGTGACCCTTGAAAACCTAAAATTATCCCCCAGCTGGGAGTCCTACTTTAGTGATATTTGTATCCCCACATAGACGGCTGACAGGGTTCATATTCAGTCTCTGACATTAGATTCAGAAGAGTTGTAGACCAACGGCTGCTGGAACTGAGCTTCACTGAACTACTTCATCCTATGTGTCTGCACATATGTCTCTGTCATGTCCTGTTGTTTTTATATTGTTTTATCTGTCTATGTTTAACTTGATTCTTGTAAGGTGTCCTTGGGTGTCCAGAAAGGCGCCACTAAATAAAATGTATTGTTATTATTATTATTATGGTTGATTGATTCTCATTCTCAGAGAAAGACCAGAGATTCAAAAAGTTGAATCATACACTTCTCGGGACATTTACTTTGGAAAATATTTGAATTAATACCGTATAAATGTTTGATTTTCGGCATGTATGTAGTCAGAGATGTCCTGAAGTCAAATAGATCAGGATCATTGTCAGGAATTATTTATTATCCAACAACCCAAAAATCAAAGAATAAAGACATTTCCCTCACAAATTACCGGTATTTTCTTTTTAATTTATAAGGGACATGTAATGTTTTATACTTCTGGTGAATATAATCCATCAATCTGATTTCCATAGATGTATTTTGTATATACAGTTCCCTTTAACACCTTATTTTGAAAAGCGGACGTAGTCCCACGTGTCTACTTCCTCTAACTTCTCCAAGGTGGTCTCTAGCTCTCCCGTCAGCTCCGTTCTCTTTATCCATCCATGGTCAGCTCCATCGGGGCCGTTTCAATGCAGAGAACACAAATGTCAGTATCTGGGTGCTCTACAGTTGTAGCGTCGGCCCATTTGACCACGGAGAGGAGAGCGACGACCGCCACGTGTATCCATAGATATAAAAAGTGTTTGTCACCTTCCTAATCAGAGAAACTCACAGATCCCCTGAAGGAAAACTTCTGAATGAGCGGCGAGGCCTGCGGTTGGCCTCAGGTCACGAGTCTTGTCATGAGCGCGAACTCTAGACAGGATGGTGTAACAGTCCTGTGATCGCAAGTCACATGAGGCTGTTAAATATTCACCTTCACTTTCTCTTCTCCTCTCTCTGACTTCACCCTGAACCAATCCCTTCTTTCTGTCTGTTACTCCACCTCTGTCTCCCTGACCCAGCTGTCTCCACCTCTGTCTCCCTGACCCAGCTGTCTGCACCTCTGTCTGACTTTGTCGGTCCATCTTCATCACTTTGTTCTGGTGCATCATGGGGGTTTTTAACTTCCTTAATAGTGTGACAAGCAAAGCTGTGATGTAAGAGTTTCACATCTAACTTGTTAATTATCTTCAGACACAGTTTGTCTCATGACTGTCTAGATTAGAATATAACTTTATTTTTAGCAGAGCTGGTTTCACAGTCACACCTGAGCTGCTGGTACAACCTCCGTTAGACATTTAGTGCCTTGCTGAAGGGTATCTCAGCTGTTGCTATTTATGATAGATATATGAGATGATGTGTTGTCATTCATTTTCTCTGCTCAGGTCCTCCCAGCTGTTTTGGGTATTCAATCTGGTTGAAATGACAACTTCCAAATATGTTTTTCATTTGTGAATTTTGAATAAATATTTAAAATAACTTGGACTGCAGACATCACGGATCAGCTGAAGTGAAGAATAGACGCGATGAATCATTTTTTTTAGTTGATTATTCAAGTAGAAAATTAGAAAACCGTCAATGATCATCATCGCATAAGATTTCTTTTTATTAGAAAAGGGCTTATTTTATAAGTCAATTCCAACGTGTTTCAAAAATATTTTTTTGTTGTTTTTAAAACAAATATTGAAACCAGAAAAATAAAATATAATAACATAAGAAATTAATAATTATAGAAAGAAAAGCCGGTAAGGATATATTATAGATAATGAATCTATCCTTGTATGAAATATACTTCAACTACATAATAATAATTATAATAATGAGTAAATGAAAATATAAGAATATAAGATACATTCAAAGTAATGATTGAAATAATAAAGAAAAATGAATAGAAAATTTACATGTAAAAAAAATGTATATAGAATAAAATGTATATAAATAATAAACACAAATATCTAGTTATATAAAAAAAAGTAAACGCTATATAAAATGAATACTGTCACAGTGACTGTTGACTGCACTCTTTCTATTGTAGTATATACAGACTACATCAGTGTAGGTTAGCAGAGTCCAGGTCATTACTGTAATGAATTCTCCTGCACTGTTAGCGTGTGTGTGTGTGTGTGCGTGTGTCCATTGAGAAAGCTCAAGCACAAATGCTGACAGACAGCCGATTGGACATTAGCTAATGAATTGGATTGGACAGCGTCCCTGTCCTGATGGGAAAGCCGGCTGTGTGTGGAGAGGTGTGTTTGTAAATGTATCCGAGGAATGTTGGCCCTCCCTTTTATTTTGTTATGCTCAGCTATCCAAGTACTAAGAGTGAAAAAAAAAAAAATCCATTCACCTATGTATCACAATTTTTGTTTTTACGATTTTGAAATAGATTTTTTAATGCCAGAATCTATATATTTTCTTCATTTGAGTCTCTGTGGAGGTAGAAGGAAGTTACCGCTTTTATTGTGGTAGTCTGAGTAACGTGACGTCATATATATCCGTGTATATGTATCCGTCAACCAAAACAAACCGCAGCGAGCCGAAACGAGAAAGTATAAAACGTTGGAGGGTCAGCGTGGATACGACCTGCACCCTCCCATGTTAAATCCAGCGTGGTAAACACTACACATCCAGTAAAGGATGGAAACACTTTGGGTTTCACACATTGACAGGAAAAGCAGAGCTAGACATCATGGCTAGAGCTGCATGCTAACTCTGTCACGGGCAGGAAACATTATCGTATCGCAGTAACGTGGCGGTGGAGCCGGCCGTCGCTCTCGTCTCTGTGTCAAATGGGCCGACGCTGCAACTGTAGAGCACCCAGATACTGACATTATGTTCTCTGCATTGAAACGGCCCCGATGGAGCTGACCATGGATGGATAAAGAGAACGGAGCTGACGGGAGAGCTAGAGACCACCTTGGAGAAGTTAGAGGAAGTAGACATGTGGGACTACGTCCGCTTTTCAAAATAAGGCGTTAACAAAGGGAACTGTATATACAAAATACATCTATGGAAATCAGATTAATGGATTATATTCACCAGAAGTATAAAACATTACATGGCCTTTATAGATTAAAAAGAAAATCCCACTAATCTGTGAGGGAAATGTCTTTATTCTTTGATTTTTGGGGTGCTGGATAAAAAATGTAATAAATAATTCCTGACAATGATCCTGATCTATTTGACTTCAGGACATCTCTGACTACATACATGCTGAAAATCAAACATTTTTACTGGATTCATTTAGAGATTTTCCAAAGTAAAAGTCCCTAGAAGTGGATCACTCAACTTTTTCCCTTCATGGTCTAGTGTTAAAAAAGTTAACATAAATCACAATACTTAAATATCACAATACATATCTAATCAGCACTCCAGTATCGCGATGGTATCGAATCAGGAGATCGGTGAATCATCCCAGCCCTACCAAATTATACATAACACTGTGATTTGGGGCTTTTTTCCTGTCATCATGTGGGATGTTGTTACTCCTAAATCACACCTGTAAACTGACACATGACAACCTGTACAGATGCTTTTATCTCATCCACACACACCATTTCTTGGCCCCGGCACAGGAAGTAGACGTTCCTGTTGTTAATCTAATATAAAGCTCCGATTGGCTCAGTTATTCTTGAAGTGGGCGGTGATTCGGATGTCTGGAACCAGACGAGGAGCATTTTAATGTGTGAATGGCGAAAGGTTTGAGTGAGTAAATAGTGGTTTGTTTCTTGGCCTGCGTGTGTGTGTGTGTGTGTGGCAGCTGTGTTTATGGAGTCTGTTGAGGTTTCATTACCATCTATTGATTTCTAGGCAGGAATGGTGTGTGTGTGTGTGTGTGTTTGTAACCTGATCTCAATGAATGAGCCGCACACTCTTACAATCAACAATCACTGTTTGTCTCAGTGTTTCGTTTTTCTGTGAAGCCTCATTTTTATTTTACTATTATAACTGGGCTGTAACTAATCATTATTTTTACCATCATCGTTTGATTGTTTTTAGGGCTGCACAATATATTGTTTTCACACAGGACGTGTGGCAATGGCAGCATATTAACTCAAACACGTCATGCTACAGACTGATCTGTGTCTTTCTAAGCTTCACTTCATTTTCATGTCCGATTTATTTTATTAACATTTTAGATTGTTTCCAGTGAGATATTAAAGAGTTTATATGGTGACTTTGCTGTTGTAAAGGTTACGTTTGCTGCTCTAGAAACAAAATTTAGCTTAGTTATATAATATAATATATGTATATATACGTATAGCTAATATGCACACTTCAATATTTGTTTATTTATCGAAAGTCGTATCGTCATCGCAATATAGAGATTTTCCTCATATTTGCAGGCCTTGGTTCTCTATTGGCTATTGTTGTTTCCCACAAGACATGTTTAAAATTTACAATGTGAAATCGATGCAGGATGGACTTCAGAGCCAGAGGAACATCTGGAAAGATCATCTTTAGATCCATCAAACAATCAGGGCTTTGCTGACGATTGTAGGGAGGAATCAGACCCAGAATCAGATGATTCTGTGTAGTGTGGACCCGACATTAGTCAGTTTATGAGTTTTTCTACTACCTGTAGGGCTGCTTTACTCTCTCCTTTTATTTATTGCAGTTCATCGTTTAGTCTATAAGATAGCAAAAATAAAGAGAGATGCACATCAGATATGTCAAACAAAGAGCCAGGAATCCCTAAAGGTAGCTGATGTCATTTGCAATGATTTGAAACAATGAAAAGCAAGAAAATCATCACATTTTAAACCAAGAAATGTTTGATATTCACATTCTCGCTCATCATTTATCTGCTTGTCTGTCCATTATCTCTCTCTCTCGCAGCTCTTTAATGATCATAAGTGTTCTCATGAAGCAGCTGATATGAGGCCTGTGTGGATATAGATAAATGACTTGGTGTGGTGTTTGTCAGAGCGTTTTTACTCCGTTATGAGAGCCTTATCGATAACAGCAGACACGAGATGTGGTCAAATTCCCAGAAGACCACTTAGAGATTAATATCTGAGCAGTCAGAGAGGAGCTGAAGAGGATGTTAGTGTAAAACGCTGCATATACTGTTAACATTCCCCTGATAATAATAACACTAATATAATACAGCAAACTGAACATCACGCTTTCATTTGAATGAGCAGTCTATCTTCTATCTGATAAAGGCTTTTAGAAGAATACCTTTAATGCATTTTTTTGTGAAATAAGTGTGGAAATGCAGCAATTCAATAATTAATTATCAGCATGTAATACTAATGCCATCAAAATAGGGATAAACAACAGGGTGAAATGAGGAAAAAGGAAATGGAAAAGGTGACAGAACTGAGAGATGGAAAGGGTGGGAAATAAGAGAACCTCTGAATTTTTGTAATTCTGTGCCCGCGGCGGGCGTGGCGCCTTTCAGACATGACTGCCACAATAAGATAAAGACAAATAACTTAAATGAAGAAGTAAAATAATGAATTAGAAAGACGGCCAATTTAAATGCTTTAAAGGAGGAGATCTTAGAAATCTACAATTGAGTAAATACTTTGCCAGAAGAATTATATGTTTTAAAGGATATTAAAACTTTCAACCTGGCAGAATAGTGCAACGAACTAGGGCGATACGATACGTGCCATGATACTGGGTAACAATTCAATATATTGCGATATATTGCCATACTGTAAGCAAGGCGATATATTAATTTTAGGAAAACTGTCGTAGTATAAAGAACACACCAGAAATAAAACATTTTAGAATTGGCAAAAAATAACACATTTATACTGCATGCAAAAAAGTGCATGTGATTATCATAAAGTGGGCATGTCTGTAAAGGGGAGACTTGTGGGTACCCATAGAACCCATTTACATTCACTGATCTGGAGGTCAGAGGTCAAGTGACCCCTGTGAAAATCGCCACGTCAGTTTTTCCTCTCCAAAATTTAGTGTAATTTTGGAGCGTTATTTAACCTCTCTCTCGACTAGCTATGACATGGTTGGTACCGATGGATTCATCAGGTTTTATAGTTTCATATGATGCCAGTATCTCCATTCTAGCTTTAAAACTGAGCCGCTACAACCTCCGAAAGATAGAATAGCGTCCGGGCCCGACAGCAGCTGTCAGATTTTAAGGAGGTTAATTAAAAATGATAGCGTTTTGGAGAATCGATACAGTATCGCACAACATAATATTACGTTACTCAAGTATATCAATATTTTCTTACACCCCTACAATGAACACCACGTGGAGCATAAACGCCTTTGTGCTTGCTTGTAGCTCACATGCCATCTGTGGAGTACAAGCAAAGCTTTAGGTTCCCCCACACAGTGACGTCAGTTTTAAACAACAGAAGACTGTGGCGTTATGACAGCACTGTACATATATACTGACCAAGGTAAAGACCGGTTGTATTGGACGGTGTCACTGTGAGTGTATCTGGGTGTTTCTGTTGAGAGAGAGCTTTGGTGAACCTTCCCTGGATAAACAGAAGTTTAATACCAGACTGAACGTGAGGACGCTCACACACTCTTATCCCATCAGGGATGGGATTAACGTGGCCGGGTTTACTTGAGGTTATACTGTACACACGGTAGGCTGAGTGGTCATTGTGTTCATACAGTATCTGCTCACTTCAGTCATGACTTAGCCAAGTTTGTGATAACTGTAGTTACTGATTCTATAGTATTTATATGATTTTCAGCATGACAGCAACGTCGTTACATTTTTTTTAATTCATTTCAATCACATCTTTGTACTTTACAGAAAATTATAAAATCAACTAAAACATTTCTGAGTTCAGTCAACAGTGTTTTGATGTTTGCTTCACACATATATGAACAACACGGATACGTGATTTCACAAGTCACTGTCAAGTAAAATTATCTGTAAAGGATCTTCAGATAGTGACAAACAGAAAGTGACTTATCTAAACTTCAAGGACAGGAAATGCAAGAGGAACCCCTTTTTTCAGATAAAAGGGAACCATCACTGGCACAAAGATCTTTTGCTTTTCTCATCCTTTTTCTATAAAGTATTCAGACCGTCTTCCCCCCCAAAAACAGCAGTAAAGGTCGTCTGTGCAAGCATCCTATTACGACTCATAGTTATTGATATATATATGTGGCAACCGCTAGTGGTCGTAGTAATTCTGACAGGACCAGAGGGGTAAGTCAGGTGACGTAGTATAAAGAGCGACAAAGTCTGCGTAGAGAGGAGGTCGTGGTGGATGGATGGGTTAAACCAGGGGTTTCAAACATAGGGACCAGGGGCTAGAACCGACCCGCCAAACGGGAAAATCCGGCCCATTGGAGGACTTTGCAAAGTGTAAGAATTACAGAGAAGTAATTTTCCTATTTGGGGGTCGCTCTGTCCTAATAAGAGTAGCAGGCCTCATGCTGGATACGATATTACAGATCCCACGTGTTTTCCCACCCCTAATATGTAAAAATACATTTTACAGTTTAGAGTTTTCTTTGGTGGGCAAAAAATGTAATGGTGTTTAATTAATATCTTTGTTACGCCAACATGAACACCGATAATATATCGTCAATAAGCTAATATTGGTAGACATATCGGGCCAGCTGGTATATTGGTTGAGTCTGTAATGTGATCTGAGTATGACGACATCTCATGTTTTTTTTAACTGTATGAGTTTTGTTTCCCAGGAGAACAATGCAAACCTTAATTTGTTTCCTAAAGGATGTCGAACAACCTTTTTTTTTGCTGCAGTCTGTTCTAAAAATCTACAAACAGCAACGCTCACGGAGCACATGATCTGCTGCATCAGTGCTTTTTGCCACGTTTCTATTTTACTTGCTTTTGTTTTGTTCTTTCCTCTGCTTTCAAGTTCCTGATGTTGTGAGAGGATTCATGTAGTATACAGCTGCGAAGCCAGAAATTATAAACACAACAACAGACTGTCTCATATGTTGTGGTGTTATTAATCAAGCAGACATCAAGTCACAGTGTGAACACGGACAGCACTGTCTTTGGCAGCTATTCAGATCTTCACGGGGCATTTGATTATGTTTTGTTTGTTCTGGAGACGACGTTAACATCTTGCAGAATCCAGTAAGCCGAGCAGAACGGTGTGAAGTCTGGACTGATGCTCACACAGCGCTGTTTCTTTCTTCACATCCTGCAGTAAAGCTTGTTGTTTTTCTGAGCTGTTGGGCAATATGAGAAACGTTTGCCGTGCTGTTTATTCCATTGAAGCTCTCTCTGAAGATATCTCTGGTTTTCATTTATGAGGACTTTTAGATTAATGTGGAGGGGATGCAGGCAGATTTTGTTTGAGGGTGCAATAATGTTTGTTTTTTCTTTTAACCCTCTGAGACCCGCGGGATCACGACCGACTTTACTGTCTTTCAGAGGCTCTAGCAGGTTCAATCTATTGGTGCCAACCATGTCATACTAGCTTGTTGCGAAGGAGGTTAAATAACGCTCCAAACTGGCATGGTCATTTTCAAAGGGGTTCCTCGACCTCTGACCTCAAGATATTTGAATGAAAATGGGTTTTATGGGTACCCACGAGTCTCCCCTTTACAGACAGAAGCTACGTCTGTAGCTCGTCTCGACACCCAATGGTCTGGAGTCCTCGTCGCTTAGATAGCTTCCACAGCTAAAAATGCTAAAAATGATGCTAATAATTCAAGGGACCCCTTTGAAAATGGACATGACAGTTTTTCATCAACAAAATTTAGCGTAACTTTGGAGCGTTATTTAACCTCCTTCATGACCAGCTAGTATGACATCGTTGGTACCGATGGATTCATCAGGTTTTCTCGTTTCATATGATACCAGTATCCCACTCTAGCTATAAAACCGAGCCCACTACAACCAAAAAAATCACAAAATGCATTAATGCGTTAAATAAATGAAAGGCGTGTAAGCATTACATACTCTGTGAAAATCCTTCAATGGATTAAAATCAGTATAAAAAAAAAAGTGAGACTCAGGTGTGGAAGCCTCCCACTAACACACTGTCACGCTCTATATACACATATCTATAGAGACACAGGCCATATGCTGCCGCCCTCATTACACCGTCAGTCTGTCTGTTCCTGTGATTGGCCAGTTTGATTTAAAAGACCCAATCTCATTGGCTGCCAGCTCAGATAGGTGGAGTCTTTGGTTTAGGCTCTCTGTGGTTGGATGTGATAATTCACCACACACACATATACTGTACACACAGTCTCTCAGTGTGTTGGTAATCCCTGGAGTATGGATGAAACTCACTCATTGGTTAATCCCGGTCAGGTGGGCAGTGAGTGTGCTGTGACTGGTTAATCCGAGGCACAGCGGCGGGCGGGCGGGATTTAGGGAGGTGTTAAATCGATGTCTTGTCAGGCGTGTCGTTGTCGAGGCATCGTGGGGTCGACCATCTGGTGCCTCGTAGGGCTTTACAGAGACTAACGGCTGACACAACTGTTTCAACAATGAAAATATGTTTGTCAGCCTTATTTTGATTTCATAAA
Source organism: Sebastes fasciatus (assembly GCF_043250625.1). Classification (NCBI taxonomy): domain Eukaryota; kingdom Metazoa; phylum Chordata; class Actinopteri; order Perciformes; family Sebastidae; genus Sebastes; species Sebastes fasciatus. The sequence continues at coordinate 35,076,373 of NC_133802.1, read as the reverse complement.
GTCTAGTTTTTTGCTAGCGTTATATTCTGCTGAATAGGACACGTCTACTGCAGGTTTTCATGTCCAGTGTGTTTCTTTATGGCGTGTTTCTTTTATACTTTATATGTGTGTTTAAGATTATCCCTGTGTGTTTAGGGAACAATCTGATAAAGTCAGCCACAGTTCAACACACACGCTTAAAAAAACATCTTTGTAGTGTGAGTGATAGAGACCCAGAAATACATCAGTATAGCTGATATTATTGGCCAAATTTAAGTTTATCACAATTATATAAGTATTGGCATATAAATTACACTTTGCCCGTCAAAGAGCACTGACTAAAAATGTCCCTATCAATGCATATGTTGGTCACATATCCTCGATTATTAAATTTAAGGGGTACTTTATGTTTGTTTATATTGTTTTTATGTTAAAGAAGTATATCTGACATGCATCTCCATATCAGGAATTATTTGGGTTTATCACTTGTTACTGTGCTTTTTCAGTGAACTGGACTCAGAATATTCATCCATTCATTCATCCATTCATTCATTCAACCTTTATTTATACTCAAGAGATCATTGAGGAGTGACCCTCATTTATAATAACATTGAGTCAATTACAAAACAAAGAAAAGGAAATCAAAACTACAAGAAGATTTACAAACAGAGAAGATGCAATATTGTTTTAAAAAAATAGTAAAAGCCATTAAAACTTTTCAATTAAGGAAAAAAAATTTGATAGATACATTCTGATATTTAAGATGTAAAATAATACAAAACAAAAGCCCAAGAATTTTGCAATTACGATGGATAATTTGTAGGCCTGGGGCGATTCACCTATCTCCCAATTCTATTCTGTCCCAATACTTGGGTGCCGATTCGATATGTATTGTGATTTTTAAGTATTGCGATCCGATAGTATGATTTGTGCAGGTTCGCGGCGGCCGACTGCTGTTTGTTTTGGTTGAAGGATACGGAACAGATATGACGTCACGTTACTCAGACTGCAACAATAAAAGCGGTAACTTCCTTCTACCTCCACATAGACTCAAATGAAGCAAATATATCGATTCTGGCATTAAAATATCAATTTCAAAATCGTAAAAAAAAAAAGTCGTGAATCGATTTTTTCCCCCACCCCTTCCATTTGCTAAATATCTATGTTATTGTCACATTACTGCTTGGAATGATATGAAAGTGTAATTTTCAACATTGCCATTTTAATGTTTTCATGACGTAAGTTAGTGGCATCTTGCAGGAACACAACCAGAAACTGCTTGATGTAGTTGCTCAGTCAGTTAAAGTACATTGGTTTCATTAATTCAGCCTCCCAAGAATAAATATCACACCCATACAGCGTGTAAATCAAACTGATGGGAACCGTGTTCTCGTTACGATGAATCATCGAGTGATAATTGCTCATCAGAAAGGTGCAGGTCTGGTGGTGACGACAGGCCTGCAGCTTTTTTCCTGTTGTTAATTTAAGTCTATCAGTCTGGTCACAGTGTTGTCTGCAGGCTTACTGTGGTCTCTAAGCCTGCTAACCCCCATACACCTGCTGTCTGAACAGGGTTACATCAACCACAGGGTCAGGGCTCTGCTGCTGCTCAGGTCAAAGGTCAGGAAGTGGATTTCCTTCAGGACTTAAAATCTATTGCTTTAACAAAATGTCAACGTTATGAATGAAGCCTCGAACTGTTCGGTACGGTCCTATTGTTTTCCTGTTGACAGTCAAAAACTGCCACCATCCAGGCGCTAAATGACTGAGGTAAAACGTTACCAGCTACATGAACTTTGAGCCGATTAAATCAAAAGGAATACAAGTTTTTCTCCACCACTGGTTAACTAGCCTAACATAATTTGAATAGCTAAAGTAGTGACTCCACAATGAAGTATATTTTTGATCCAATCAGTCATTGAACAACGTCACCAGAGTGTGTTTTTTTAACTCTACTGTCCATTTGTTTTGTGGACAGTGAAATTCACCCTTTTTTAAAATGCCAACATCACAGTTTAAGTTGTATCTGTGTTTAGTTTCTGAGTTGTCTCTTGAATTTTTTTTATTTTTGACTGAAAAAATGTTGCAGAGCATAAACGTCTATGTGTTGTACGTGTCGTTTTTCAAGTAAGCAACTGCCGTGTGGTGTAAAATTAGATTGTCACGGTGTGATAGTCAAACCACTTCCTTATTCAATACTGTAGATAAAGTCAGATAATTTCATCACTTACTTCAGGATTTCTTAACCTTTTTTTTTGCACTGCAGACTTTTTTTATATTGATAATTTTGTCGCGGACCAACCAACCAACATATCACTACGCACTCCTGAGGAAAAAGACGGGGAGTTTGGGGTTCACATGCATGTTCATGTTAGCTTTGTTTCAGGGTTAACATGTATGTTAATGTCAGCTTTGTTTCAGGGTTAACATGTATGTTAATGTCAGCTTTGTTTCAGGGTTAACATGCATGTTCATGTTAGCTTTGTTTCATGGTTAACATGCATGTTCATGTCTGCTTTGTTTCAGGGTTAACATGCATGTTCATGTCAGCTTTGTTTCAGGGTTAACGTGCATGTTCATGTTAGCTTTGTTTCAGGGTTAACATGCATGTTCATGTCTGCTTTGTTTCAGGGTTAACATGCATGTTCATGTCTGCTTTGTTTCAGGGTTAACATGCATGTTCATGTTAGCTTTGTTTCAGGGTTAACGTGCATGTTCATGTTAGCTTTGTTTCAGGGTTAACATGCATGTTCATGTTAGCTTTGTTTCAGGGTTAACGTGCATGTTCATGTCTGCTTTGTTTCAGGGTTAACATGCATGTTCATGTTAGCTTTGTTTCATGGTTAACATGCATGTTCATGTTAGCTTTGTTTCAGGGTTAACGTGCATGTTCATGTTAGCTTTGTTTCATGGTTAACATGCATGTTCATGTTAGCTTTGTTTCAGGGTTAACATGCATGTTCATGTCTGCTTTGTTTCAGGGTTAACATGCATGTTCATGTCTGCTTTGTTTCAGGGTTAACATGCATGTTCATGTTAGCTTTGTTTCAGGGTTAACATGCATGTTCATGTCTGCTTTGTTTCAGGGTTAACATGCATGTTCATGTCTGCTTTGTTTCAGGGTTAACATGCATGTTCATGTGAGATTTGTTTCAGGGTTAACATGCATGTTCATGTGAGATTTGTTTCAGGGTTAACATGCATGTTCATGTCTGCTTTGTTTCAGGGTTAACATGCATGTTCATGTTAGCTTTGTTTCAGGGTTAACATGCATGTTCATGTCTGCTTTGTTTCAGGGTTAACATGCATGTTCATGTCTGCTTTGTTTCAGGGTTAACATGCATGTTCATGTGAGATTTGTTTCAGGGTTAACATGCATGTTCATGTCTGCTTTGTTTCAGGGTTAACATGCATGTTCATGTTAGCTTTGTTTCATGGTTAACATGCATGTTCATGTTAGCTTTGTTTCATGGTTAACATGCATGTTCATGTTAGCTTTGTTTCAGGGTTAACATGCATGTTCATGTTAGCTTTGTTTCATGGTTAACATGCATGTTCATGTTAGCTTTGTTTCATGGTTAACATGCATGTTCATGTTAGCTTTGTTTCAGGGTTAACGTGCATGTTCATGTCTGCTTTGTTTCATGGTTAACATGCATGTTCATGTGAGCTTTGTTTCATGGTTAACATGCATGTTCATGTTAGCTTTGTTTCATGGTTAACGTGCATGTTCATGTTAGCTTTGTTTCAGGGTTAACATGCATGTTCATGTCTGCTTTGTTTCAGGGTTAACATGCATGTTCATGTTAGCTTTGTTTCAGGGTTAACGTGCATGTTCATGTTAGCTTTGTTTCATGGTTAACGTGCATGTTCATGTTAGCTTTGTTTCAGGGTTAACATGCATGTTCATGTTAGCTTTGTTTCATGGTTAACATGCATGTTCATGTTAGCTTTGTTTCATGGTTAACATGCATGTTCATGTTAGCTTTGTTTCAGGGTTAACGTGCATGTTCATGTCTGCTTTGTTTCATGGTTAACATGCATGTTCATGTGAGCTTTGTTTCATGGTTAACATGCATGTTCATGTTAGCTTTGTTTCATGGTTAACGTGCATGTTCATGTTAGCTTTGTTTCAGGGTTAACATGCATGTTCATGTCTGCTTTGTTTCAGGGTTAACATGCATGTTCATGTTAGCTTTGTTTCAGGGTTAACATGCATGTTCATGTCTGCTTTGTTTCAGGGTTAACGTGCATGTTCATGTTAGCTTTGTTTCAGGGTTAACATGCATGTTCATGTTAGCTTTGTTTCAGGGTTAACATGCATGTTCATGTCTGCTTTGTTTCAGGGTTAACATGCATGTTCATGTCTGCTTTGTTTCAGGGTTAACATGCATGTTCATGTCTGCTTTGTTTCAGGGTTAACATGCATGTTCATGTCTGCTTTGTTTCAGGGTTAACATGCATGTTCATGTTAGCTTTGTTTCAGGGTTAACATGCATGTTCATGTCTGCTTTGTTTCAGGGTTAACATGCATGTTCATGTCTGCTTTGTTTCAGGGTTAACATGCATGTTCATGTGAGATTTGTTTCAGGGTTAACATGCATGTTCATGTGAGATTTGTTTCATGGTTAACATGCATGTTCATGTCTGCTTTGTTTCATGGTTAACATGCATGTTCATGTTAGCTTTGTTTCAGGGTTAACATGCATGTTCATGTTAGCTTTGTTTCATGGTTAACATGCATGTTCATGTTAGCTTTGTTTCATGGTTAACATGCATGTTCATGTTAGCTTTGTTTCAGGGTTAACGTGCATGTTCATGTCTGCTTTGTTTCATGGTTAACATGCATGTTCATGTGAGCTTTGTTTCATGGTTAACATGCATGTTCATGTTAGCTTTGTTTCATGGTTAACATGCATGTTCATGTTAGCTTTGTTTCAGGGTTAACATGCATGTTCATGTGAGATTTGTTTCAGGGTTAACATGCATGTTCATGTTAGCTTTGTTTCAGGGTTAACATGCATGTTCATGTCTGCTTTGTTTCATGGTTAACATGCATGTTCATGTGAGCTTTGTTTCATGGTTAACATGCATGTTCATGTTAGCTTTGTTTCATGGTTAACATGCATGTTCATGTTAGCTTTGTTTCAGGGTTAACATGCATGTTCATGTTAGCTTTGTTTCAGGGTTAACATGCATGTTCATGTTAGCTTTGTTTCAGGGTTAACATGCATGTTCATGTTAGCTTTGTTTCAGGGTTAACATGCATGTTCATGTGAGATTTGTTTCAGGGTTAACATGCATGTTCATGTTAGCTTTGTTTCATGGTTAACATGCATGTTCATGTTAGCTTTGTTTCAGGGTTAACATGCATGTTCATGTCTGCTTTGTTTCAGGGTTAACATGCATGTTCATGTCTGCTTTGTTTCAGGGTTAACATGCATGTTCATGTGAGCTTTGTTTCAGGGTTAACATGCATGTTCATGTTAGCTTTGTTTCATGGTTAACATGCATGTTCATGTCTGCTTTGTTTCATGGTTAACATGCATGTTCATGTTAGCTTTGTTTCAGGGTTAACATGCATGTTCATGTTAGCTTTGTTTCATGGTTAACATGCATGTTCATGTTAGCTTTGTTTCATGGTTAACATGCATGTTCATGTTAGCTTTGTTTCAGGGTTAACGTGCATGTTCATGTCTGCTTTGTTTCATGGTTAACATGCATGTTCATGTGAGCTTTGTTTCATGGTTAACATGCATGTTCATGTTAGCTTTGTTTCATGGTTAACATGCATGTTCATGTTAGCTTTGTTTCAGGGTTAACATGCATGTTCATGTGAGATTTGTTTCATGGTTAACATGCATGTTCATGTTAGCTTTGTTTCAGGGTTAACATGCATGTTCATGTCTGCTTTGTTTCATGGTTAACATGCATGTTCATGTGAGCTTTGTTTCATGGTTAACATGCATGTTCATGTTAGCTTTGTTTCATGGTTAACATGCATGTTCATGTTAGCTTTGTTTCAGGGTTAACATGCATGTTCATGTTAGCTTTGTTTCAGGGTTAACATGCATGTTCATGTTAGCTTTGTTTCAGGGTTAACATGCATGTTCATGTTAGCTTTGTTTCATGGTTAACATGCATGTTCATGTTAGCTTTGTTTCAGGGTTAACATGCATGTTCATGTGAGATTTGTTTCAGGGTTAACATGCATGTTCATGTTAGCTTTGTTTCATGGTTAACATGCATGTTCATGTTAGCTTTGTTTCATGGTTAACATGCATGTTCATGTTAGCTTTGTTTCAGGGTTAACATGCATGTTCATGTGAGATTTGTTTCAGGGTTAACATGCATGTTCATGTTAGCTTTGTTTCATGGTTAACATGCATGTTCATGTTAGCTTTGTTTCAGGGTTAACATGCATGTTCATGTGAGATTTGTTTCAGGGTTAACATGCATGTTCATGTGAGATTTGTTTCAGGGTTAACATGCATGTTCATGTGAGATTTGTTTCAGGGTTAACATGCATGTTCATGTTAGCTCTAAAGTAAATATTTCAGTACAAACTGCTAATTATCTTTTAGTTTCCTAAGTACTTGGCAGGTGAACCACACAGTTAGAGTAGCTGCTACTTGTCAGTTAACATGCCTTTAGCTTCTCTCTTTAACCTACTACCTTCTTCTTTACTACAGTATTTCTGTCAGAGCCACCACCTCTTGTTTACTGCAGCAGCTCCTGGTTGACTTACAGGATACAAGCGGTTCATTCAGGACACAGATTATAAATCTCTCTCTGCCCGCCTGGCTGCGTGACATGAACTTAGTTTACCTTGGTTTATCTCATGTATTCCTTTCTCTTCCCCTACACATCACCCCCTTAAGTCCCTCATTACCATAAAGAAGCTGGCCATAAACATACACCTTTAACCTCATCATCAGACAGCCGGTTCCGAAGGTAACTGAAGCTGTTATATTGCTGTTTTCAAAGCCACCAGACTACATTAATAAAACAGTAATTTAACCCCGATTTAACGTTGGCCCATTTAACCACGGAGACGAGAGCGACAGATGGCTCGACCACCACGTTACCGCCATACCATAACGTTTCCTGTCCGTGACAGAATTAGCGTGCAGCTTTAGCTCTGCTCTGTGTAGCTCTGCTTTTCCTGTCAATGTGTGAAACCCAAAGTGTTTCCATCCTTTACTGGATGTGTAGTGTTTACCACGCTGGATTTAACATGGGAGGGTGCAGGTCGTATCCACGACGACCCTCCAACGTTTTCTACTTTCTCGTTTCGGCTCGCTGAGGTTTGTTTTGGTTGACGGATACGGAACGGATATGACGTTACGTTACTCAGACTACAACAATAAAAGTGGTAACTTCCTTCTACCTCCACAGAGACTCAGATGAAGCAGATAGATCCATTCTGGCATTAAAACATCTATTTCAACATTGTAATAACAAAAAATCGCAATACAGTGAATAGATTATTTTTTCCACCCCTACTAAACATGCAGCTTCACATTCAGCATAAAAGGTTGAATTATGAGTGTTTTGTTTGGTTTCCTGCTGAATTCTTCTGAGTGGGGCTCTGGTTGTGATTTGTCTGATATCAAAGTTTCTTCATTCACAAAAGAGCTGATGACACGGGATATCCTGTTTAAATACTCCTGACTGAAGCTGTTTCTGTTCCTCTCTCCAAAATGTCCCTGTTGAAAAACACTCAGGCCTGGTTTTATTACCATCCAGGCCTCTGTAAAAACCAGGAAAGACACTCTTTCGTGTAATTCGATCAGCAGCAGGGAGGCTTAATGGACCAAATGGGCATCCTGGACCTGAGAGGTGACCAGTTAGAACTGATATTTGGAGACTGGATCTGCAAGTCACACAGTAAAATGGTCCCTCGACATTTCTGTAGATTAATTGAAATTGTTTTGTCATTTAGTAGTTTAAAATGTATCATGCAAGATGTGTGTGTATATATCCAGCATATATATATATATATATACAGTATATGCTGGATTTGAAATGGGGAAATAAGAGAGGAAAAAACAACGGCAGCTTGTTTTGATTTGAACCTTCAGCTCATCAGTGTCTTTGTCCTCTTCTCTTGTTTTCCTACCTGACAGGTGAGAGGCTGAGCGAGCGAGGGAGCGAGTGAGAGAAGGAACAAGAGAGAGAGAGAGAGAGAGAGAGAGAGAGAGAAGAGAGAGAGAGGCCATGGAGCAACAGAGACAGAGATCTCTCTCCACGTCAGGAGAAACGCTGTACGCCGTGCTGGGAGTCGACAAGAGCGCCACGACAGAGGACATCAAGAAATGTTACAGGTATCAGTTAATACACACACAGTAAAGAACTACAACAGCCTCCTACTCCATCTTTCATATTGATGTGTTTAATGTTGTTAACCACTAGAGGGAGTCAGAGGCTTCTGACCAACTCTTTTAATGAGTCAAAGGGATCCTGAAATGATGAAACAAAAGCTAATTTAATTATTTGCAGTTTCCTCGCTCTCATATCGATTCATTAAGCTCTTTAATATAGCATTTACCATATTTAAATGGTGAATTTTAAATAGGTCTTAAACAGTTAGACCCCCCCACCTCCAGCCAGTTTTACTTCCTGTTTTTTGATTAACGTTATTTTTCAAACAGAGAATAGAGATGTCACTCATCACCATGGCAACCAGACTGCATAATTTTTCAGCCTAGTTTAGATGAATTTACTGTTCATCAGACCACAAATGAGACCAGAATTATCTCAACACACCAACTCTCTCACTCACTCTCTCTTTTTCACCGTCTCCTCCTGGCGAGGCGGCCGTCTGGCTGCCGCTGCACGCTGCCGTCAGCGCACCGGAGGACGGATAGACGTCCGACGGATAGACGTCCGACGGATAGACGTCCGACACCCACCGCGCTGCTCTGAGATTCATTTATTTCTCTAACCGGACTTTTCTCTGGTTTTCTTTCGGGCTGAAAGTTGTGCTCCTCGTCGTTTGGACCTGTTGGAGGCCCACAAACCTCCGGTATCGGCTGCTTTCTGTTAATGTATCTCCAGCAGGAGGAGACGGTAAAGAAGAGAGCGAGTGAGAGAGACAGTCGGTGTGTTGTGTTTATTCTGACGGGGGGATTTTGTGTAAATCACTGAGTTGATTTCACCCGTTCACCACACACACAAACACCATGGTGAAGTTAAACACACTAAACTGAGGTTGAGGAAACTACAAAATGTTGTGTTTTTTTTCTGAATGTAAAAGTCCAGAATAGCAGAAAAACCAACCTTAACTTCTCTCTCTCTTTTTTTTTTTTTTTTTACAGGAAACTGGCTTTGAAGTTTCACCCAGACAAGAACCCGGACAACCCGGATGCGGCCGAAAAGTTTAAGGAAATCAACAATGCCCACTCCATCCTGAGCGACAACACCAAGAAGAACATCTACGACAAATACGGCTCGCTGGGACTCTACGTCGCTGAGCAGTTCGGAGAGGAGAACGTCAACACCTACTTTGTTCTGTCCAGCTGGTGGGCCAAGGTAGGATGGAGGCTAACGCCTGCATATATGTTTTTTTATGTTTTTGAACATGCGATTGGCTCACTACCACAGCAGCTAGAACCACTAGAACCCATACAGACTTTCATGGTATTGGTCCTGGTATTGTAATGTTTTATACTAGTTTTAACTCTCTCTCTCCTCTTCGTCCTGCAGGCCTTGTTCGTCTTCTGCTGCCTCTCCACAGGCTGCTATTGCTGCTGTTGTCTGTGTTGCTGCTGTAACTGTTGCTGCGGTAAATGTAAACCTCGGCCGCCCATGGACCAGGAGCCCGAGTTCTACGTCTCCCCCGAGGACCTGGAGGCCCAGATGACCGCTGACGAAAGAGGTGAAGGGAAGGGGACGGGAAAAACACTCAACCATCATGTCTTTGTTGAAGGTTTTCTGGCAGCAGGTCTCCTGTTCAACTCTTTTAAAACCATGTTGTATATTTACTCAACGACATGGATATTAATGCTCTGATGATGACGATGTGTAAATCTCTCATCTGTGTAGATTTACGTCAACAAGGAAATAAAAGCCTCTCGTCTACAGAACGGTCTCTAGAGAGCTCCAGCAGCTCGTAGCGGTCTGTGAGCGTGACCGCCCGGCTGGAGAGGTAGCGATCCCGGCAGGCGCTATAGCTAGCTGTCAGTCACGGCAGTTTGTGGAAACATGTTCAGAAGTGAATTTAGTGATGAAATAACTACGAACATTTTTAAAAAAACGAGCCGTTTTTAGCTGCTGTTGTTGTTGTTGTAACCGTAGCCTGTAGCGGTCCAGCGCTTTGCATTGTGGGATAAATTGTGGGCGAGGTAGACTGGTCCGATGCAGACTGGAGATTTTGCTTTTGTTCTCATGCTGCATTTTGACCAAATCAGTATATACTACTAGTACAGTATGAGGTTGTACTACTAATATAGTATGAGGTAGTACTACTAGTATAGTATGAGGTAGTACTACTAGTATAGTATGAGGTTCTACTAGTACAGTATGAGGTAGTACTACTAGTATAGTATGAGGTAGTACTACTAGTATAGTATGAGGTTGTTCTACTAGTATAGTATGAGGTTGTTCTACTAGTATAGTATGAGGTTGTTCTACTAGTATAGTATGAGGTTGTACTACTAGTATAGTATGAGGTTGTTCTACTAGTACAGTATGAGGTTGTACTACTAGTATAGTATGAGGTTGTTCTACTAGTATAGTATGAGGTTGTTCTACTAGTACAGTATGAGGTTGTACTACTAGTATAGTATGAGGTTGTTCTACTAGTACAGTATGAGGTTGTACTACTAGTACAGTATGAGGTTGTTCTACTAGTACAGTATGAGGTTGTTCTACTAGTATAGTATGAGGTTGTACTACTAGTACAGTATGAGGTTGTTCTACTAGTACAGTATGAGGTTGTTCTACTAGTACAGTATGAGGTTGTTCTACTAGTATAGTATGAGGTTGTACTACTAGTACAGTATGAGGTTGTTCTACTAGTACAGTATGAGGTTGTACTACTAGTACAGTATGAGGTTGTTCTACTAGTATAGTATGAGGTTGTTCTACTAGTACAGTATGAGGTTGTTCTACTAGTACAGTATGAGGTTGTACTACTAGTACAGTATGAGGTTGTTCTACTAGTATAGTATGAGGTTGTTCTACTAGTACAGTATGAGGTTGTTCTACTAGTATAGTATGAGGTTGTTCTACTAGTATAGTATGAGGTTGTTCTACTAGTACAGTATTAGGTTGTTCTACTAGTATAGTATGAAGTTGTACTACTAGTATAGTATGAGGTTGTTCTACTAGTACAGTATGAGGTTGTTCTACTAGTACAGTATGAGGTTGTACTACTAGTATAGTATGAGGTAGTACTACTAGTACAGTATGAGGTAGTACTACTAGTATAGTATGAGGTAGTACTACTAGTATAGTATGAGGTTGTACTACTAGTATAGTATGAGGTAGTACTACTAGTACAGTATGAGGTAGTACTACTAGTACAGTATGAGGTTGTACTACTAGTACAGTATGAGGTTGTTCTACTAGTACAGTATGAGGTTGTACTACTAGTATAGTATGAGGTAGTACTACTAGTACAGTATGAGGTAGTACTACTAGTATAGTATGAGGTAGTACTACTAGTATAGTATGAGGTTGTACTACTAGTATAGTATGAGGTAGTACTACTAGTACAGTATGAGGTAGTACTACTAGTACAGTATGAGGTTGTACTACTAGTACAGTATGAGGTAGTACTACTAGTATAGTATGAGGTAGTACTACTAGTATAGTATGAGGTAGTACTACTAGTACAGTATGAGGTTGTACTACTAGTATAGTATGAGGTAGTACTACTAGTACAGTATGAGGTAGTACTACTAGTACAGTATGAGGTTGTACTACTAGTACAGTATGAGGTTGTACTACTAGTATAGTATGAGGTTTAGGATACAGTTACGGTTGAATTACAAATTCTGTTTTGTTTTTTTGTCTCTTCTCTGTGTCCTCCCAGACGGCGGCGAGCCCATCGTGATGCAGCCCGCCTCCGCCACAGAAACCACCACGCTCACCTCTGATGCCCACCAAAGCTACCGGACCGACACATACTAAACACACACACACTGCACACACACCTTACAGTTAACACTTACAGTATCAACCAATCACACACACACACCAGCAAATACTACACAGCACCACTCAGCTCAGCCCAAACTTTAACTTTTAATTCACCTTAATTTCTAATTAAAGTGACGTGAGGGGAGAAGGAGGAAGGAAACATTCAGGAGGAAAAATAAAGAACAAAAAAAAATATAAAAACTGATCTTTAAACTCCGGTTAGACAGAATGTGTTTGTTCATTTATCAGCCAGAGTAACATTCATCTTCATCTTTACGCTGATGTTAGGAGACCACCAACGACAATATCAGTCATGTCAGATTCACACAGACGGACACATTTACCAGATGGTTTCACCTGAAAGAGGTTTGAGGAAGAAAACCTTGAGCACAAAAAGAAAACCTTTTAAATTATATAAACTCTAGTCTGGAGTTTGTGGAGCAGCCAAGATGTCAACTACATTTTAGGTAATTCACAAGATGAACCCAGAAAGAGACACTGAAGCTGTCAATCGATTAAAATAGTTAATTGAGATTAATCACAAATTAATCACACATTTTTTATCTGTTCAAAAAGTATTTAATCCTCTTATCAACATGGGAGTGGGCAAATATGCTGCTTTATGCAAAATCTATGTATATATTTATTATTGTAAATCAATGAAACACAAATCAATGACAGATATTGATCCAGAAACCCTCACAGGTACTGCATTTAGCATAAAACAATATGCTCCAATCATAACATGTCAAACTGCAGCCCAACAGGCAACAACAGCTGTCAGTGTGTCAAAATGTAGCGTAAGTTTGGAGCGTTTTTTTACCTCCTTCGCGATAAGCTAGTCTGACATGGTTGGTACCGATGGAGTCATCAGGTTTTCTAGTTTCATATGATACCAGTATCTTCACTCTAGCTTTAAAAATAACAACTTAAAAATCACAAGTTGTGTTAATGCGTTAAAACTAATTAGCGTTATTATCTCGTTAACTGTGACTGGTGTGTTTCCCTACTCCGTCATCTAGTAATCATTTCCTCTTATTGTCTTGAAACAGTCGTCACGTTGCTTCAGCTTCTCAGTCGTAGCCGTAATAATTACTCACTTGTTATTAACGCTACTCCACTGTAGATTTGCCTCCTCTTCCTCTCCTCCTTCACTTCTTCCTCCTTTTTATGTTTTAACTTCCAACCACTTTTCTCTTCCACATGTGAAGGACGGAGCTGTGAGTCCAGTGTTATCAGTAGAGACGTTACACCACCACATTAGTGACCTCTATCTGGATCAAACAGACATAGAAACACTGATTGAGACCCTTTTTTTTGTTGTTTTTAGTTTCCAGTTGGTTTTGTGAGAAAGTAAAGATGCTGTACATGTCGTGTAAAGTTGTGTATGTTTAGATTTTACTGTTTTTCTTTCCAGTCGGTCAGAAATCTGAACACTATTTTTTTTTTCCTTCTATTTGTCTCTGTAGAATTGCTTTTTTTCTTATTTTTGTCGTTAATGAAGGGAGGATATATCCATATCCAAAGTCTTATTTGTACATGTGGCAGTAGATTTTAAACTCCTCATAGCAACTGAAGAGCAGTTAACAACAATCAGATTAGTTTCATCTTCCAGAATAACTCTTTTTTGTTGTTGTTGTAGTTCTTCTTTATTTGTCGCACACGAGTAGCACTCCCGCTCTGCTATCGTAGAAAATACAGGAACATTGTTTGTGTCAACAGTTTGATTTTTTAATATTTGATTCCTCAATCAAACACGTTGTTCATTATGTATTTATACATATCATCATGAGGCGTCTGTGGCTGTCCTCCACTTCCAAACTTTCAATCGGAACCTCGCTGAAGTTACGCCCAGCTAGAGTGTATGTGTGTGAATACAGCGAGCACGGAGCCACCGGCAACGCTAGCAGCTGCTAACGTAGCACAAACACACACACTGTTTGTTGGACAATCGCTAAAGTTAATCCCGGCAGACACACAGCTGACAACCTGCTGAACTAAACTAAATGGTGAACTGGAGACAGTGAACGCAGCATACGCTCCCATACGGTGAACTGGAGACAGTGAACGCAGCATACGCTCCCGTGCAGTGAACTGGAGACAGTGAACGCAGCATACGCTCCCGTGCGGTGAACTGGAGACAGTGAACGCAGCATACGCTCCCGTGCGGTGAACTGGAGACAGTGAACGCAGCATACGTTCCCGTGCGGTGAACTGGAGACAGTGAACGCAGCATACGCTCCCGTGCGGTGAACTGGAGACAGTGAACGCAGCATACGCTCCCGTGCGGTGAACTGGAGACAGTGAACGCAGCATACGCTCCCGTGCGGTGAACTGGAGACAGTGAACGCAGCATACGCTCCCGTGCGGTGAACTGGAGACAGTGAACGCAGCATACGCTCCCGTACGGTGAACTGGAGACAGTGAACGCAGCATACGCTCCCGTACGGTGAACTGGAGACAGTGAACGCAGCATAGGCTCCCGTGCGGTGAACTGGAGACAGTGAACGCAGCATACGCTCCCGTACGGTGAACTGGAGACAGTGAACGCAGCATACGCTCCCGTGCGGTGAACTGGAGACAGTGAACGCAGCATACGCTCCCGTACGGTGAACTGGAGACAGTGAACGCAGCATACGCTCCCGTGCGGTGAACTGGAGACAGTGAACGCAGCATACGCTCCCGTACGGTGAACTGGAGACAGTGAACGCAGCATACGCTCCCGTGCGGTGAACTGGAGACAGTGAACGCAGCATACGCTCCTGTGCGGTGAACTGGAGACAGTGAACGCAGCATACGCTCCCGTACGGTGAACTGGAGACAGTGAACGCAGCATACGCTCCCATACGGTGAACTGGGGACAGTGAACGCAGCATACGCTCCCGTACGGTGAACTGGAGACAGTGAACGCAGCATAGGCTCCCGTACGGTGAACTGGGGACTCGTTGTCTTTTGTCCTCTGTCCTCATACACTGCAGCCGCATGCGAGGCACAAATCTTGTCAGTTAACGTTTCAAATTGGTTAACGAGGGTCCGTTCAAATTAGCATCCCTAATAAGTATGTATATATCCGAATAATAATAATAATAATGTATAAATCCCAAAACAGCCCGTGAAATAAGGAATAATCCCACAGCATTATTCTTATTCAACATTAATAATTATTAGTTATTCTCAGACAGATATCGCTGTTTGTTGTGCGTGCAGTAGTGCGGCAGCGGCACTGAAACGGGGGAGATGGAGACAGACTGAAGAACACCGCCGTGGTGCGAAGCTTCGAATACCTTCGAATATTTGTATTTAGGACAGCCAGCCCTCCAGACTCCAGCTGAGGACTAACCAGATGTTTTAAGGGTCCTTTTAAAGGTTTTTTATGAAACCTGCAGATGCTCCTTTTCTCATCAAATCTCTCTTTACCGGATTAGTTTTGTGCTTCATGTCGTGCGTCCGCTGAAATCGTTAAAATCCCTCTTTTCCTTCTTCCTCTATCGACCAAACGGTGTGTGAGTGAATGCAGCCTGAGATCCAGAAACCTGGAGTCAACAAACTTCCACTGTTAACATCCAAAACAACGACATAAATAATAAGTGTGAATATAGCGACCAGACGATAAAGAATATCGAAGCATTATTTTATTTATTTTTCTTATGTTTTTAATAATTGATTAGCCGGCCCGGCGTGTCGGGGGGGATGTGTAGATATTTTTAGATGTGAACCATTTTGACGGTGAAGAGTCAAAACGGCCGACCTGCTGTATATAAACACGCAGTGGCTCAGTACATAGAGACGTAGAGGTTTTTCTGTTTCTAGCATGGACTGATGATGTGTGCGTCTGTCAGGCAGACGTCTGGCTAAATGAAGTATCTGATGTACTGTTGTAAAATAAATGTTTCTGTTGCTTCAGAGACTCTGTAGTCGCTGTGAGTTTCTTTAGATTAAATCAGAGATGAGGAGCGACTGCAGACGTCTGGTGAGTCCACAAGTTTAATACCAGACTTCTGTCTTCTGACTAGTAGTCAAGCAGTGGCGGAAGAAGATATGTTACTGAAGTAAAAGTAGAAATACCACGGTCTGAAAAAACTCCATGATGCATAAAGTTGTCACAGTTACTCACGTGGAAGTAGTTTTACTTTATTTAGACTTGAATTGAATCTAAAGCTGCATCACAGCAAAATGCCTGAAAAAAAATATCTGAAAATGTCTGAAAAAAATGTCCGAAAAAAAAGATCTGAAAAATAAGATCTGAAAAAAGTCTGAAAAAAAATATCTGAAAAATGTCTGAAAAAAAGTCTGAAAAAAATATCTGAAAAATTTCTGAAAAATAAGATCTGAAAAAAGTATGAAAAAAAATATCTGAAAAATGTCCGAAAAGAAATATCTGAAAAATAAGATCTGGAAAAAATCTGAGAATAAAGTCTGAAAAAAAATATCTGAAAAAAAATTCTGAAAAGAAATATCTGAAAAATGTCTTAAAAAAAAGTATGAAAAAAAATATCTGAAAAATAAGATCTGAAAAATGTCTGAAAAGAAAGTCTGAAAAAAAATTCTGAAATAAAAGATCTAAAAAATGTCCGAAAAAAAATATCTGAAAAATGTCCGAAAAAAAATATCTGAAAATGTCTGAAAAAAATGTCCGAAAAAAAATATCTGAAAAAAGATCTGAAAAGAAATTCTGAAAAAAAATCTGAAAAAAGTCTGAAAAAAAATTCTGGTAAAAAATATCTGAAAAAATATCTGAAAAAAATTCTGAAAAAAAATATCTGAAGAATGTCTGAAAAAAAAATCGGAAAAATGTCGGACAAAAAAAGATCTGAAAAAAGTCTGAAAAAAAAGATATGAAAAAAGTCTGAAAAAAAAGTATGAAGAAGAAAATCGGAAAAAAGTCTGAAAAAAAAATCGGAAAAATGTTGGACAAAAAAAGATCTGAAAAATGTCTGAAAAAAAGATCTGAAAAATGTCTGAAAAAAAAGATCTGGAAAAAGTGAAAAAATTGTCTGAAAAAAAGATCTGAAAAATGTCTGAAAAAAAAGATCTGGAAAAAGTCTGAAAAAAAAGATCTGGAAAAAAAGATCTGAAAAAAGTCTGGAAAAAAAGATCTGAAAAATGTCTGAAAAAAGTCTGGAAAAAAAGATCTGAAAAATGTCTGAAAAATAAGATCTGAAAAAAGTCTGAAAAAAAAGTGAAAAAAAAAATCTGAAAAATGTCGGACAAAAAAAGATCTGAAAAATGTCTGAAAAAAAGATCTGAAAAATGTCTGAAAAAAAAGATCTGGAAAAAGTGAAAAAATTGTCTGAAAAAAAGATCTGAAAAATGTCTGAAAAAAAAGATCTGGAAAAAGTCTGAAAAAAAAGATCTGGAAAAAAAGATCTGAAAA
Organism: Sebastes fasciatus; assembly: GCF_043250625.1. Classification (NCBI taxonomy): domain Eukaryota; kingdom Metazoa; phylum Chordata; class Actinopteri; order Perciformes; family Sebastidae; genus Sebastes; species Sebastes fasciatus. Next base: position 35,058,873 of record NC_133802.1, on the reverse strand, counting down.
AAGTCTGGAAAAAAAGATCTGAAAAATGTCTGAAAAATAAGATCTGAAAAAAGTCTGAAAAAAAAGTGAAAAAAAAAATCGGAAAAATGTCGGACAAAAAAAGATCTGAAGAATGTCTGAAAAAGAATTCTGAAAAAAAGATCTGAAAAAAAAGTCTGGAAAAAAAAGTCTGAAAAAAAGATCTGGAAAAAGTCTGAAAAAATTGTCTGAAAAAAAGATCTGAAAAGTCTGAAAAAAAATCGGAAAAATGTCGGACAAAAAAAGATCTGAAAAATGTCTGAAAAAAAGATCTGAAAAATGTCTGAAAAAAAAGATCTGCAAAAAGTCTGAAAAAATTGTCTGAAAAAAAGATCTGAAAAATGTCTGAAAAATAAGATCTGAAAAAAAAGTGGAAAAAAAAATCTGAAAAATGTCGGACAAAAAAAGATCTGAAGAATGTCTGAAAAAGAATTCTGAAAAAAAGATCTGAAAAAAAAGTCTGAAAAAAAGATCTGGAAAAAGTCTGAAAAAATTGTCTGAAAAAAAGATCTGAAAAGTCTGAAAAAAATCGGAAAAATGTATGAAAAAAAAGATCTGAAGAATGTCTGAAAAAGAATTCTGAAAAAAAAGATCTGTAAAAAAAGATCTGAAAAAAGTCTGGAAAAAATGTCTGAAAAAAAAGTCTGAAAAAAAGATCTGAAAAAAGTCTGAAAAAAAAGTCTGAAAAAAAGTCTGAAAAAAAGATCTGAAAAAAGTCTGAAAAAAAATTCTGAAAAAAAGATTGAAAAAAGTCTGAAAAAAAAGATGTGAAAAAAGTCTGAAAAAAAATCGGAAAAATGTCGGACAAAAAAAGATCTGAAAAATGTCTGAAAAAAAGATCTGAAAAATAAGATCTGAAAAAAGTCTGAAAAGAAAGTGAAAAAAAAAATCTGAAAAATGTCGGACAAAAAAAGATCTGAAGAATGTCTGAAAAAGAATTCTGAAAAAAAGATCTGAAAAAAAAGTCTGAAAAAAAAGTCTGAAAAAAAGATCTGGAAAAAGTCTGAAAAAATTGTCTGAAAAAAAGATCTGAAAAAAGTCTGAAAAAAACCTGAAAAAAAATCGGAAAAATGTATGAAAAAAAAGATCTGAAGAATGTCTGAAAAAGAATTCTGAAAAAAAAATCTGTAAAAAGTCTGAAAAAAAAGATCTGAAAAAAGTCTGGAAAAAAAGATCTGAAAAATGTCTGAAAAAAAAGTCTGGAAAAAAGTCTGAAAAAAGTCTGAAAAAGATGTGAAAAAAAGATGTGAAAAAAGTCTGAAAAAAAGATCTGAAAAAAGTCTGAAAAAAAATTCTGAAAAAAAGATCTGAAAAAAGTTTGAAAAAAGTCTGAAAAAAAAGTCTGAAGAAGAAAATCGGAAAAAAGTCTGAAAAAAAAAAATCGGAAAAATGTCGGACAAAAAAAGATCTGAAAAATGTCTGAAAAAAAGATCTGAAAAATGTCTGAAAAAAAAGATCTGGAAAAAGTCTGAAAAAATTGTCTGAAAAAAAGATCTGAAAAAGAATTCTGAAAAAAAGATCTGAAAAAAAAGTCTGAAAAAAAAAGTCTGAAAAAAAGTCTGAAAAAAAGATCTGGAAAAAGTCTGAAAAAATTGTCTGAAAAAAAGATCTGAAAAAAGTGAAAAAAAACTGAAGAAAAATCGGAAAAATGTCGGACAAAAAAAGATCTGAAGAATGTCTGAAAAAGAATTCTGAAAAAAAGATCTGAAAAAAAAGTCTGAAAAAAAAAATCTGGAAAAAGTCTGAAAAATTGTCTGAAAAAAAGATCTGAAAAAAGTCTGAAAAAAAAGTGAAAAAAAAGATCGGAAAAAAGTCTGAAAAAAAAAATCTGAAAAGTCTGGAAAAAAATTCTGAAAAAAAAGATCTGAAAAATGTCTGAAAAAAGAGTCTGAAAAAAAAGATCTGAAAAATGTCTGAAAAAAAGTCTGAAAAAAAAGTCTGAAAAGAAATTCTGAAAAAAAAAGATTTGAAGAATGTCCGAAAAAAAGATCTGAAAATGTATGAAAAAAAAGATTCTGAAAAAAGTATGAAAAGAAATTATGAAAAAAAAGATCTGTAAAAAGTCTGAAAAAAAACATCTGGAAAAAAAGATCTGAAAAAAGTCTGGAAAAAAAGATCTGAAAAATGTCTGAAAAAAAAGTCTGAAAAAAGATCTGAAAAAAGAGTCTGAAAAAAAGTCTGAAAAAAAGATCTGAAAAAAAGTCTGAAAAAAAAGATCTGAAAAAAGTCTGAAAAAAAATTCTGAAAAAAAGATCTGAAAAAAAGTCTGAAAAAAAAGTTTGAAAAAAAATTCTGAAAAAAAAGATCTGAAGAATGTCTGAAAAAAAAGTCTTTTTTTCAGACATTTTTCATATATTGTTTTTCAGACTTTTTTGTCCGACAATTTTCAGATCTTTTTTTAGACTTTTTTCAGATCTTTTTTTCAGACTTTCTGCATGTTTAGTAAGGCTTGAAAAAATTATACATTAACTGTATCGTGTTTTTTTGTTATTACAATGTTGAAATAGATTTTTTAATGCCAGAATCGATATATCTGCTTCATCTGAGTCTATGTGGAGGTAGAAGGAAGTTACCGCTTTTATTGTGGTAGTCTGAGTAACGTGACGTCATATCTGTTCCGTATCTGTCAACCAAAACAAACCTCAGAGAGTCTAAAACGTTGGAGGGTCAGCGTGGATACGACCTGCACCCTCCCATGTTAAATCCAGCGTGGTAAACACTACACATCCAGTAAAGGATGGAAACACTTTGGGTTTCACACATTGACAGGAAAAGCAGAGCTAGACAGAGCAGAGCTAAAGCTGCATGCTAACTCTGTCACGGACAGGAAACGTTATGGTATGGAGGTAACGTTATGGTGTGGTGGTAACGTTATGGTATGGAGGTAACGTGGCGGTCGAGCCGGCCATCGCTCTCATCTACGTGGTCAAATGGGCCGACGCTACGACTATAGAGCACCCAGATACTGACATTTGTGTTCTCTGCATTGAAACGGCCCCGATGGAGCTGACCATGGATGGATAAAGAGAACGGAGCTGACGGGAGAGCTAGAGACCACCTTGGAGAAGTTACAGGAAGTAGACACGTGGGACTACGTCCGCTTTTCAAAATAAGGCGTTAACAAAGGGAACTGTAGATACTAAATACATCTATGGAAATCAGATTGATGGATTATATTCACCAGAAGTATAAAACATTACATGTCCCTTATTAATTAAAAAGAAAATCCCACTAATCTGTGAGGGAAATGTCTTTATTCTTTGATTTCTGGGTTGCTGGATAATAAATGTAATCAATAATTCCTGACAATGATCATGATCTATTTGACTTCAGCACATCTCTGACTACATACATGCTGACAATAAAACATTTTACTGGATTCATTTAGAGATTTTACAAAGTAAAAGTCCCTAGAGAAGTGTATGATTCAACTTTTTCCCTTCATGGTCTAGTGGTAAACAAGTTAACATAAATCACAATAAATCAGAATATCGAATCAGCACCCAAGTATCGTGATCGTATGGAATCAGGAGGTGAATCGTCCGAGTTCTAGCATATAGTGTTTATAAATGTTAATTATTGGTGTTAAAATGTTGCCCAAAGAGCAAAAACCAACACTTGAATAATTGAACTTTTAACATGGTCAGTAGTCAGTTATCAGGGTTAAACTGTTCATGTTAACAGGTTAACTGACTTCTTCTGCCGTGGTCTCGTTAGTTCCAGTAATAAAAGTGTCTCCAGGTTTAATTACTATTAATTAGTGGATATTAAACGGCTCCAGTTAGCACCTGTAAGAGGACGGAGAGTGAGTGTAACAGTAGAAAGAGCACAGCCCGGCTCAGGCTTAATGCGTCCACATACCAGCCACTGCCTCATATGGTGTGTGTGTGTGTGTGTGTGTGTGTGTGTGTGTGTGTGTGTGTGTGTGTGTGTGTTGGGATCATTTCAGAGGCTGAAACCTGAACCCCCCCCCAACTCTAACCAGTCCTCACACTCAGACACACACACACACGTCGCTGTGGATGGCGAGGAAGCTGCGAACAAACAGGCGAACAGCCGGCGCTACTTGTGTGGAAAAAGAGGAATGGAGTGAGTGTTTGATGAGCGACTAGAGGGAGGGCGTGTGAGGAAGAGGAGGAGGAAGAGGAACTGGAAGGTGAAAAGAGCAGATTTGGTGTCACAGGAGCTGAAGAGGAGCGATCACAACCCGACTCCTCCTTCTTGCTGCTCCTAGGATATGATGCGAATTCTTCTTGAACTGATTGACCTTTGATTCGACTTCTTGACCTTCGACTTTCCGATGTGTCGAATCTGTGATTTTTCTCACCACATAACTGGACGTGAAAAGTTTCTCCGAGGCAACGAAACCCTGACTGAACTCTAACCGTGAGTGAGTGAGTGAGTGAGTTGGGTATTTCCAGAACCTGAGACAGACGGTCAGCAGTTTCATGCAAAACTCAACTGAGACTTAAAGTCCATTAAATCCTGGAAATGAAGCTGGAGTATCCTGGCTGCTCTGTGCATGTAACACCTGCACAAATGCATGTGAAAAATATTGAGAAACTATAATAATTAACTGACTATTTTTAACTAAAACCGGAACATTCTTGCCCTGAAGACCCGGTTCAGTCCGGCTCTGCTCTTCCTGCAGGACTCTTCGGTCGTCGGTGGTGCAGAGAACTGGATTTTGCTCATTGAGACACAAACACATCTCAACAAAATGATTATTTGATTGCATGTAGAGACGATCAGAAAGAACAGAAACAGGAGGAGCACCAGCTGCCTCCAGAGAGAAACTAACCGCCAACAGACCGAACAGCCAGCGACCGTCAGCAGATGGAGAGGAAGGTGAGGAAACAGTCGTATGTATTGCAATGTTTTTTTAATACCAGAATCGATATATTTGCTTCATCTGAGTCTATGTGGAGGTAGAAGGAAGTTACTGCTTTTATTGTGGTAGTCTGAGTAGCGTGACTCAGCCCTCGTCAACAGCTTGTTTAGTTTTAGTTTTCCTTCGTTGTCTAGCTGGAGTTTACGTGTGTTGTCTGTTTCAGCACATTTTTTTTAAACTTCATGGCTTTTATTAACGGCTGCAACAAACTGATACAGAATCATAGACTGCATATAAGAGGTGGACATAGTCACCGTGACGTCACCGTGACGTCACCCCGCTGGTTTGTGGACGGCTCTTTTGTATTCTCAAGTTCGACATTTTAGCCGCTGTCATCTTGGTTTTAGCAAGCATCCAGGAAGAGCGCCGGTCGTCGATCCTGACTTTCATAGTGGTCAAACGGCGGTACTACAACGACTGTGTTCATCACGTGATGCCATCGGGCCCAAAAATACTTTTTCCCATAGACTTCCATTGATAAAGAGACATCTGTAACTCAGAGGATCATTTATTTTGAGGTGAATCAACTTCCCAGTATGAACACTGTAATAGTCCTGATTTAAATCATCAGGTCCTAAAAGTTATAAAACGCACTAATAGATGAATCCAGAGTTATTTCCCTTCCTCCGTTCATGTGAATGTGACCCAGACCGAGGCTGGAGCGCCAAGGCGTGACGACGGCGTGACGTTAGGACTGAGCGGGCGCTGCTGTGCCAAGATCCGGGTACTTTTCCAGACGGAAGTGAAGCCATTTAGGCTTCATGCTCCACTGAGACACTCTCATAGGAATGAACGAGTCCCCGCCTACAACGCTGGATCCAGTTCTCTTTATACATCCATGGTTTTTCGCCGTCACCATCTTGTTTTTTTACAACCAGAAGTGGCACGAGTGGGCGGAGCTAAGTACAACCGAACACTGAATAAGACATTTTTAGCCGACTTTCGTGAAGTGAAAACACGCTGTGAAAGGGTTAACGTTCTAAGACGAAAACACGGACAACTCCCAGACTGGACAACGCCGCGGTAGCGACCTGTCAATCACCAGGTAGCCCCGCCCTGAAGCGTCCCCTGCTTTATGGTCTATCTGACTCTAAATGGGACCATCATTTACTAAATGAACATCATGCTGTATTGAAGAAGACTTGAAACTAGAGATTGAGACCATAAACTCATGTTTACAATGTTTACTGAGGTAATAAATCAAGAGAGAAGTAGAAGCTCATTTTCTATCAGACTTCTATGCAACCAGAGGAGTCGCCCCCTGCTGGCTGCTAGAGAGAATGCAGGTTTACGGCTCTTCAGCATGGGCTTCACTTCTCAGAGTTTTCATAGAGCTGAATTAAAGCCAGTGGCGGCCTGGATGGAAACTAAAAACCTAAAGTATGTCTGCAGTGACTTTAGTATGTACAGTTTAGTTTTACGGTTGTATTGGTCTAAAATGTTCAGTCCCTCTGAAACAGACAGAGGAGTTCATTCAGTCCGTTGTGGTGTCACCAGGAGGAGGTGAAGTTCGGCGGAGCTGCCATGTCGCTGCCGACGGACCTGAGCTGCCTGCAGGGCGGCGGGGGAGCGGAGGGCCAGGCGGCGCTGGCCACGCTGGAGAAACAGCTCATCTGTCCCATCTGTCTGGAGCTCTTCAACAAGCCCGTGGTCATCCTGCCCTGCCAGCACAACCTCTGCAGGAAGTGTGCCAACGAGCTCTACCAGGTCGGTGAGACAGGAAACACACGGAGGACACCGATAACGTCTATTTATACACGCTTCTATACTCACAGCTCTGTACATGTGTGTAGTACTGGATGTGCTGGAACACACACTCATCTTTCAGCACACACTCTTTATACCATGACAGTCCTGCATTGTTCAACACACACATACTTATAACAAAGCCCACATCAGATGTGTGTGTGTGTGTGTGTGTGTGTGTGTGTGTGTGCAGTGGATTATCAGTGTCTAAAATTGGACGTGTGGATGTTTAACTGGTTTGCTCATGTGCATCAAAATTGCCTCCTGTGACCTCTGTTTACTGCTATTGTTCAGAGCGTGGCGTGTAAACTAAGAACGAAGTTTATTTGCTCAAGAACTCAAAAGTGCAAAATCCGATGTGTTTATCCTCTGAGGATCATGAACATCTGTAGAACATTTCATAGCAATCCGTCTCATATTGGTGGTCGATCACGACGTTACCGGACGGAGCTACCGATGAATGAAAACTGTTTATTATCACAAATGTAAATCAACATTACCTCTTCCACTCAATTTTATATTTTCCAGTATTATTTTAAGGCAGATTAATATGAAGCACCAAAACCTCTTGGTTGTATCTAGTGAAGCTGTTAAACAGTGTTGGCCGCGGTCGGAGGACGTGGGGGAGACCGTAGCTTTGGTCTCCAGGACCGGAGTCTCTGCTCCTCTGCTCCTCTGCCTGCCTTCACTCACACACCACGCTCCTTCTCTCTCTCTCTCTCCACCTCTCACGTGCATGCTGCTCACTCCACACTGCAGAAGAGTTAGTTTAGCTCTGAGAATATCTAGTGAATGTTCAGTGGACGTTTGTGCAGAAATAACTGCTGCAGCTCCTCCAGACCAACAGAGGTTTCCCGTGTCTTGTGAAGTGACGGGGCTCCGCAGAGAGACACGTTATCGTCTCTGACCAAAACTCCGGCGTCTCCCCCGTTCCCTCCGGCCGCGGTCGGGAGGCTGAGGCGGGAAAAGCCAACACTAGGATCAGCATTGATTCATGGAGAGACCTTGGTCTGGTCAGCTAACATTACTGCCAAGCAGCTGAAATATAGAGTGATATTGTGCTTTTAGCTGACGTGTGTCTCCTCACTGTGTTGAGCGATGCTCCTTCATGTCTATGTAGAGCGAGCACAAGCGCCAGCAACAGGACGCTGACTTTAGTTGACTTAACGGACACAGGTGAAGCTGTTAACAAGACATTTATGATTCTTACTAACAGTCTCTTTAACGTCACTCGCAATCATTTGTAATTATTTTAATAGTTTAATTATTCAACCCCACTGCCTCGCGGTCCGCCGCTGGACAGTCTGAGTATGTCCAGTAAGATCACGCCTCATACTCAGGAATTCTTGCTAATTGAGTGTACATCCTGTCATTTCTCACGAACACAAAATCCACATATTGTTGACATACTCAAGGCCACATACTCAATTCTATGTCGAAAGAAAAATAAAGTGTGTTAACAAGTTTGGTTCATACATCATATTATCTGAATACAAGAGAGCCACTATAATAATAATGATATGATAATAATAACATGTTGACATGACTTCACTTCCTGTTTTACCAGAACACTTTCTTAGAATACAGATGTTGTTGTCCTGCGCTCTTCCTCACCGCTGACGTCTCTAGTTTTACTGTTTCCTAATCTGAGATGCTCTCACGTATTTTCCCAGTAACATTTCACCACCCAGCAGGACTCACATGCACAACCAAACAGCACTATACATGTTTACTTGCATGTTCACGTGTGTTTTTTTTTGCATGTGAGATGGAAACTTAATAGACTCCTCCCCCACTGCCGTGCTCGTGTTCGTGACCTTTGACACCAAAAAGGTCAATCTGTTTGTATGCATGCATCCAATGACTACAGTCTGCTATCAGCAGCCTCTTCTAACAGCTAATCTTCCCAAAAGGCCTCAACTTTTAATATCTGTATCATTGTCGTTATATACTGCTGCAAAGTACTGAAAAAAACCCAGATCATTTTTAATAATTTTTGCTCCCAAATGTCTCATACTGTCACGGCCGGTATGATTGTGAAACGGGTATTAAATTATGTTCTATGTGGTATTAAAATTGAACCCTGCTAGAGCAGACTAAATATTTTTTTGCATATTTGTACACCACGTCTCTGTGTTGTGTTTGTTTGTCTACCAGCTGATCCGTCAGTCCGTCCCAGCAGCAGCTGAAGCTTATTAAAGGACACTATTTCAGGACGCGTTACATCTCCAACCGTCCCTCGTCTCTCTGCTCATCGTCATCTGTCCCCCCCCCCCCCACCTCAACTCTCTATTCTCTAATCGGGTTCCACTTCGGCTCAGTTTTCTCTTGTGATCTCTGGTTTTATGTTTCCATCTTTAACTGTTGAACTATCCGTCCATATTTCTGTCTTTTAGTCTAAAGTGAAAAGCTGTCAACTAAAATAAATTTGGGGAAATAAAATAAGGGAGGAAATACAAAGGGAAAATTGAGCATAAATAAATAAATAAATACATTTAAAAATAAATATGAAATGTATAAAAAATGCATAAATAAATAAAAATACATTTAAAAATAAATAATATATTTTAAAAAATAAAATTAAAATAAATGCATAAATAAAATTAAACCGAAGCGTAAATAAATAAAGGAATTAATACAAAGATAAATAAATAATGAAGCAAATTAAAACAGAAATATCAATTTATGTCACATTTTATCAATTAATTAATGCCTACATTTATTTTGAATATTATTTTTTCTACATTTAATGACATTTATTTATTCATTTATTTTTGGTAGGTTCTGTCCCCCATAATAAATGAATACTTGCATTTAAAAATAAATATAAAATGAAAAATAAATAAGTACTAAAATAAAAGCATGAATAAAAAATAAATACATACATTTAAAAATTCCTAAAAATAAATACAGAAATAAGTGTAATTTAACAGAAAAGTAAATAAATAAGCGAATTATTATCAAAAGTAAATAAATACAAAAGCAAATTTAAACAGAAATATCAATTTATTTCAAATGTTATCAATTAACTAATGGCTACATTTATTTAATATTATTTTTGCTATGTTTAATGACATATTTATTTATTTATTTATTGAGTCATTTATTTAATTATTCATCTATTTTTGATTTTGGTAGGTTCCGGCCCCATAATAAATAAATACATACATTTAAAAATAAACATAAAATAAAAAATAAATAAGTACAAAAATAAAAACATGAATAAAAAATAAATAAATAAAGGAATTAATATCAAAAGTAAATAAATAAAAAAGCTAATTAAAACAGAAATATCAATTTATGTCACATTTTATCAATTAATTAATGACTACATTTATTTTTATTATTTTTTCTACTTTAAATGGCATATTTATTTATTTATTTATATTTATTTTGGCAGTTTCGGTCCTCCATAGCATCTAGATCATATTTGCCTCCTCCTTATTAGAGTTCCTCACTTTGATGTATAACACCAACTGTTATTTTGACTTCATCCAGAGACCAGCAGAGTAAACACGAGGTCCTCCCTGAGTGTCTTTGAGTGTCTCTGAGAGGCTCATAGTGTTTACAGGCTGGATGGTGAACGGGGGATTTCTTGGTCCTGTTTTTCCCCAGTAACCCGTCCTGAACCAGCTCTGACTTCACCCACTGAGACTGATACTAAACTGTTGCTAATTATTGAAATCCCAGCATGCAGCTGTGTTGTGAGACAACAAACTCCAGCTGTTGTGTGTTGCCAGGCGGTGGTGGAGGGTTAAAGGTCATTCTCATACGTCTGGATGTCCCTTCCGTCTGTGCAGCCCTCCCTGTTCCAGGCTCGGACCACCATGCAGGTGAGCAGCGGCCGTTTCCGCTGTCCGTCCTGCAGACACGAAGTGGTGCTGGATCGCCACGGCGTCTACGGCCTGCAACGAAACCTGCTGGTGGAGAACATCATCGACGTCTACAAACAGGAAGTCAGCAGCAACGCCACGAGGTGAGGAGACGATCAGAGGACATTTATGATGTAAAACATGCTTCCGTACGTCCATCCAGGTGTTTAAAGACGTGGTGTCTCTCTCTCCAGCTCCCTCCCTCCTCCTCCACCTGCTGCTGCTGCTCAGCTCACATGTTCAGACCATGAAGGTGAGAAGGTGAACATCTACTGTCTCACCTGTCAGCTTCCCACCTGCTCTCTCTGTAAAGTGTTCGGGGCTCATCAGTCCTGTCAGGTGGCTCCTCTGACTGACGTCTACCAGCAGCAGAAGGTAGTACTCTAATAATACTATGATATTAGTATTTATTATAACAGTGTTTTTCATGTTTTCATAGCTTTAACTACGTCTATTTTACTTCTGAATGTTCAAAGCTGTTGTTTTCTTTAGATTCCTTTAATCCTACTATGAACACCAACCTGCAGAGATACTATACGTAGCAGCCTCCACTGTTCTTTTATTGTGTCAGATATTTTAGATTTTATTTCTATGTGGTAATGAAATGCAAGCTTTTTAAACAAACCAGAAAAAATGTCGGCATTGTACGTTTCTGCAAACCCCGGGATGATGTCGACGTTTCTGAACCCACAATACATTTCATAAATATGTTTCATAAATATGTTTAATATCAGCCTCATGTCACGCTCACAGAAACGCACAGTGCCACGTGGTTAAAGTTGTGAAACAATTGTTCAGGTTTAGGAAATAAAACTACTTGGTTATGGTTAGAAAAAAGATCATGGTGTGTGTTCAAATAATAACGTAAAAACGTAACTAGCATTTATAAATAACAACGCCCTTAGAAAATGTTCGTTACACGTAAAGTTACGAAACAAGCGTAACATTGTAAAAAAAAAAAAGACATTTTTCCGATCTTTTTTTCCAATTTTTTTTTCGGACATTTTGCTGACTTTTTTTTCCAGATCTTTTTTTTCTGACATTTTTTTTAATCTTTTTTTCGGACATTATTTCAGACTTTTTTTGTCCGACATTTTTCAGATCTTTTTTTTCTGACATTTTTTCAGACTTTTTTTTCGGAAATTTTTTTAGATCTTTTTTTTCAGACTTTATTTTTTTCAGACATTAAATCAATCTGCACTTTCAGATTCACAGCCTGATTCCAAAACTGTTCCTTATTGGTTATATCACGTTAATGATCTATTAGGGTTTAAATGTTACCTATAAAACCTATAATATATAATATATAAATAAAACCAGGCAACGTTGACTGGACTTATAAACATGAGTCTTAATAACAAGTCTACTTCTCCTTGTTTGTCAGGATGAGCTGAGTGGAGGAGTTCGTTCTCTGGTGGCGGTCAACGACAAAGTCCAAGGTTTGATCGACCAGCTGGAGGAGACCTGCAGAAACATAGAGGTGTGTGTGTGTGTGTGTGTGTGTGTGTGTGTGTGTGTGTGTGTGTGTGTGTGTGTGTGTGTGTGTGTGTGTGTGTGCGTGTGTGCGTGTGTGCGTGTGTGTGTGTGTGTGTATGTGTTATTAATCACCGAGGGGAAATTACATTTTTTCACTCTGTTATATACAGCTGCCCCTGACAGGCGCCCCGAGCAGTTGGGGGTTTGGTGCCTTCCCAAGAGGCAAACTGGCATCTCTCCAGCGACCAGTTCACACTCAGTACTTGGGAGTAGACTAGACTGCGCACTAGAGTGAGCAGCTGTTTAGGGAACTACTCAGACTATTATATTATATATATAAATACATATATATATACATATATGTATATATATGTATATATATATATATATAACCTGTAAACCTGGAGGTATCTCTCTCTCTGTCTAAAGGCTAGCCTGTATGTAGTAATAACTCTGTTTTTTTTTTATATTGTAACTTGTTTTACAGTCACAGTTTGTAGTTCATATATGGAGGACGGAACCTGCCAAAATCAAAAATAAATAACTCGATAAATGAATATATATGCCATCAAATTCACTAAAAATAATAAAATTATATATTCTACTGTTCTATTAAACTCCCCCTTTTATTTTCCCATTTTATTTAATTATTTATTTATCAACTCTTAAATTTATATATTTTTTTGGATTATTGTTTTTAATTTGTTTTAGATTTATTTTTTAATTTTATTTAATCAATATATGTAAATTGCATGTATTTATTTATTTATGTATTTATTTATTTCTGCATGGGGTTTGGGCTGACAGCCACAGTCAGGTATGGAATTAGAATAAAGAATATGCCAGCCTTATCATTTAATTTATCCTTTATTAAATTCCATATAAATGTCTCTGAGACTTGTAAACCTGGAGGTATCTGTGTGTGTAAAGGCTAGCCTGTATGTAGTAATAACTCTGTTTATTTCTAATATACTAACTTATTTTACTGTCACATATATTCAGTTTCTAGTTGATATAAAGTGTGAAAACATTTAGTTTTGTTCACTAATCTTCATTTTTATCTCTTTCAGGAAAACTGTAAAACTCAGAAACAAAATGTTTGTGAGAAGTTCAGTCGAGTGTTTTCTGTCCTGGAGGAGAGACGGAAGGTCGGACTTCACGTTATACACATTTATTATTGAATGTCTTTGATATGGTTTTGATTAACGGTGGTAGAATGTAACTATTACTATTACTCACGTTCTGTCATTTTAATATAATTTGATTAAGTATTTCCATTTTCTGCTACTGTATACTTCTACTTCACTACTCAGAGGATAATAAAAGATTAACTATAATACTAATTGACCCTATAATATATATATATATATATATATAGTATCTCAAATTGGCTCCACATTAAAATGCTCTTACATGTATTTGTCAGTGATAAAAACAGAATAATATAATATTCTATAATAATATATGATAATAATATAACACTTTGAAAGGAGCCGTTCTGCATAATGAGTACATTTTGCTGATAATAATTATATTTTTAATTTTTACCTTTAATGGAGTTATTTCTAGTTTTACTAAAGTAAAAGATCTGAGTACTTCTTCCACCACTGCTGATAAAGTACTAATTAAATATACATGTGTAGTAGTAATAGCAGTAATATTGTCAATAATAGTAATAGTACTGGCAATAGTAGCATCTGAATAAACAATCATGAAATATAAATTAATGTTACATAAAAACTACATTTCAGTATGTAGATTGACTCCTCGTATATTTTACATTATAATATTGTTATTTTTCTTCAGGAGTTTTTATTGCAAAATATAATATTGGGACTATTTTTTCTTACATGCTGATATGCATTAAATAATAACTATATAAAGTGCATGTCAGTACGTTGTAGTAGTATATATATATGTAATGGTAGTAAAAGCAGCAGTAACAGAACTCATAGTTGTAGTTAAATCATTATTATTGTCTTCATCATCGTCTCGTTGCAGGTGATGACGCAGCGAATCAGCACCGAGCAGGAAGAGAAGACGGGCCACGCCCAGGCGCTGGTGCGTTGCTATGGCGACAGCGTGGAGGCCAACAGCAAGCTGATGGAGAGAGCGGCCAGCAGCATGGAGGAGCCAGACATGGCTGCCTTCGTTCAGGTTTATTATTCATTTAACATTTATATATATATATATATATATATAATATTTTAAACCTGATTTCCTTTAAATTGTTTTGATCGACTTTTGTACGATGAAGAATTGATCACGTTGTGGTTGTAATCTGGATTTCTGATCAATGACCTTCTCTCAGTCCTATTGGGCTGTTTAAAGGAGACGGGACAAACCGGACATTACAAACATTATTATCTTTTTATTATTTATTTATTTATCTATTTATTATCATTATTTATTTATTTATTTAAGGAACCATAGCTGCATTAACATTAGCATCTACATTTTCCTTAAAGTACCAAAAGTAAAAGCACTCACTATGCAGAATAGCTTTTTATTTCTGAATAATGTATATTATATATATTATTGTATTATAATTATTGATGCATTAATGTGTTCATCACTTTAATGTTGCAGCTGGTAAAGGTGGAGCTCATTTTAATGACTTTATATACTGCTGGGTAGTTTAATCTTTAATAATACATCATAAATGATTTATATTTTGTTTTAATAATCTCAATCTGCAAAGTAATTAAAATAAATACATAAATAAATGTAGTGGAGTAAAAAGTACAATATTTCCCTCTGAAATATAGTGGAGTAGAAGTATGAATAAATAAATAAATAAATACATAAATCAATCAAGCAATCAATCAAAATACTTAATAAATAAATAAATACAATTAATACAATGATTCAAATAAATTAAATAAATTAAATAAATTAAATAAATTAAATAAATTAAATAAATTAAATAAATTAAATTGAAATGCTTAAGTAAAGTGTGAGTACCTTTAAATTATACTTAAGTGCAGTATTTGAGTAAATGTAGTTACCACTGCTCATCATGATCATTTAAGAGCTGCCCTTTTTAGCTTTTCTGATGATCACTTCTGGTTGGATAATTATTAAAAAACTAGAGTTGTGTTTTAGGAAGGGGAAGTTCTTTGTTTGGAATTTAATGTTGAACGTCAGATGTTCTCTTCTTTCTGAGAAATGGTTGTTGTTGTCCATGTACACAGTAAACAACTTCTACTGATATTACTCTGGTTAAGTTGAGATTTGAAGTGCTATGAATGAGGCCTGGATGTCGCAGCAGGTTGGAGACTCGTTCAGCATCGTGTTCGTTGGGTTTGTTTCTACATCTTGTGCTGAGTTGTCTCTAAAATAATCTTATTATCTTTTTTTCTCACTTCCTCCCTTCAGAATTCAAGAGAGCTGATCACAATGTGAGTATTAAAATGTTATTTCTTACCTATGATGTAGTTTGATATTTTATTTTCTAAACTGAATCATTTGTTTAAATTTAGAGACCGCAATCCTTTATTGTTTCCTTTTTCATCCATACACTCTTTCCTCCCGTCCCCTCTCGTCTCCTCCCGTCCCCTCTCGTCTCCTCCCGTCCCCTCCCGTCCCCTCCCGTCCCCTCCCGTCTCCTCCCGTCCCCTCTCGTCTCCTCCCGTCCCCTCCCGTCCCCTCTCGTCTCCTCCCGTCCCCTCTCGTCTCCTCCCGTCCCGTCTCGTCTCCTCCCGTCCCCTCTCGTCTCCTCCCGTCCCCTCTCGTCTCCTCCCGTCCCCTCTCGTCCCCTCTCGTCTCCTCCCGTCCCCTCTCGTCTCCTCCCGTCCCCTCTCGTCTCCTCCCGTCCCCTCTCGTCTCCTCCCGTCCCCTCTCGTCTCCTCCCGTCCCCTCTCGTCTCCTCCCGTCTCCTCTCGTCTCCTCCCGTCCCCTCCCGTCCCCTCTCGTCTCCTCCCGTCCCCTCTCGTCTCCTCCCGTCCCCTCTCGTCTCCTCCCGTCCCCTCTCGTCTCCTCTCGTCTCCTCCCGTCCCCTCTCGTCTCCTCCCGTCCCCTCTCGTCTCCTCCCGTCCCCTCTCGTCTCCTCCCGTCCCCTCTCGTCTCCTCCCGTCCCCTCTCGTCCCCTCCCGTCTCCTCCCGTCTCCTCCCGTCCCCTCTCGTCTCCTCCCGTCCCCTCTCGTCTCCTCCCGTCTCCTCCCGTCCCCTCCCGTCCCCTCCCGTCTCCTCCCGTCTCCTCTCGTCTCCTCCCGTCTCCTCCCGTCTCCTCCTGTCTCCTCCCGTCCTCAGGGTGATCACAGCGACGGGCTCCGGTCCGTCTGAGACTCTGAAACCAGGTTATGAGAGTTTGAGTCACTACAGATTTAACTTCAGCAGACAGGAGAACGCTCTGAGGAGCATCGACTTCCTCAAAGGTAACAAGAGGGAAACCTCTTTAAAAGCTTGACTTCATAAGACTCTGTTTATTTTGAATGGGAGACATTTCAGCTGCAACTAACCAGAGGAATTTATATGCTGTTCTACAAGGACAATAACAAGGAAACATTCATAAACAAACTAAATCCTCAGTGTGCTTGTTGTGAAGGCTGAACCGTGACGCTGCCAGACTGGATGTGATATCGACTCAGTAACTTCATCTGCATGAGTTTCCTTTTTTATTTCAGGTCTTTGAGTCTGATCCAAAAATAGTTGGTAGCTGCAGTCAGTAAAGAGATGAGTGAGAAGATTCACTCTCCAATGAATGAAATAACCAAAATGATCAGTATGACTCTGAGTGTGTCAGCGGTGGAGGAAGTATTCAGATCCTTTACTGCAGTACAAGTACTGTGAAAATACTCCACTACTAGTAAAGTACTGTGAAAATACTCCACTACTAGTAAAGTACTGTGAAAATACTCCACTACTAGTAAAGTACTGTGAAAATACTCCACTGCTAGTAAAGTACTGTGAAAATACTCCACTACTAGTAAAGTACTGTGAAAATACTCCACTACTAGTAAAGTACTGTGAAAATACTCCACTACTAGTAAAGTACTGTGAAAATACTCCACTACTAGTAGAGTACTGTGAAAATACTCCACTACTAGTACAAGTACTGTTCAGTCTCAGCAGGTTGTATCGTCTCTCTGCAGTTGTGGAAGACGTTCCTGAAGAACCGGCGGTGGAACCCGAGCCAGAAGAACCCAAAGAGCCTCCGGTCCAGAACGTAGAACCAAAACACCATCAGGAAACCTCCGCCCAGAACCTGGACTCTGTTGTAGAACCAGTTAAAGAGGAGCTGATCCCAACACCAGTGGAACCAGCTGCACCAACACCAACACCAACACCAGCTCCAGGTCCAGGTCAAGCTCCAGCTCCAGGTCAAGCTCCAGCTCCAGGTCCAGCTCCAGCTCCAGGTCCAGGTCCAGCTCCAGCTCCAGCTCCAGCTCCAGCTCCAGCTCCAGCTCCAGCTCCAGCTCCAGCTCCAGCTCCAGCTCTAGGTCCAGCTCCAGGTCCAGGTCTGATGAGGGACTCTGTGGAGCCAACAGGGGCAGAGACTGAAGACCCAGAAGACTTCATTGATGGAGGATCTGGTCTGATGAAGACCAAGGAAGAGGAGGATGAGGAGGAAGAGGAAGAGGAGGTAGAAGAGGAGGAGGAGAGATGTGCAGCTCCTGATCCAGTCAAAGAGGGAACCGTCTGTGAGGACCAGGAGGGAATGAGCACTCAACAGGTACCGGATCACACCTGCTTCTCTTTATGGGTAAACCATCCAGAGTTCTTTAGACCAGCAGCTGATTATCTGCTGTTAGCTTGTTAGTGATAATTACATGATTCATATTTTGATATTGGAAATTAGTTTCTGCTGTAAAATGAAACCAGGCAGCCTCTGGTCTCAAACTGTAAACTTTGAAAATCACAGAAACTATTAATTTGCTGATCTGAGACAAAGTAGTTTGTTGACTATATATATATATATTTAGTTAGACCAGGGGTCAGAGGTCAGAGGTCAGCAACCTGCGGCTCTTCAGCTCCTCTCCAGCGGCTCCCTGTGGATTTATAAAAATGGAAATGAATAACTGTTCTTTTCTTTATTTTCATTTTTATTTATTATTGTTGTAGGTCTACGGTACGACGGAGTATTAGGGCCACATCGAGGGGAAAAAATTAATCTGAGATTTAGAGAATAAAGTCATAATATTAGTATATATATAAAGTAGTAATTTTACGTGTTATTTTCTTTTTTTCTCGTAATATTCTGACTTTATTGTGTAAATCTCAGATGTTTTTTCCCTCAATGTGGTCCTAATACTCCGTAGTCCATTGTCTCTTTGGCCCTCACTGCATTAGACTGATATACTATATACTGAGACTATAAACTGTGTTACCTTCATCACAATGATCACATGTGCTGCGGCTCCAGACAGATTTTATTTTGCCTAAAATGTCTCTTTAGATAGTAAAGGTTGCTGACCCCTGCGTTAAAATAACTTTATTCTCACGTGGAACAGCAGCTTTCAATTCAGCCTAAAAGGATGGAAATCGATCTAAAATCATATTGTAAGATTTGGAAAATGGTCCTTCGTTGGTAAAAAGGCTCAAAAGTGAATGTAAAATCTTCTGTTTGACTTTTTAACTGTCTTCCTTCACATATGAGTGTGAGGCAGTAGGTGAAGCAGAGAGTGAGACGGAGGACAAACACGATGCTCAGGATCAAGAAGAAGTAGAAGAAGAAGAAGAAGAAGAAGAAGAAAAGCAGGTGATGAAGGAGGAAACAGACGCTACGTTTTACCCCGGCTGGTACAAACCCAAAAAGAAGGTTTGTGATGCGGAGCAGACGATGCGTTCACACCAGACTGGAGGTGAAGGCCGAGTCGAGGATCTGACCCAGGAACAGAGCCCGTCTTACCCAGAACCACCTCCACCTGGACCACCTTCCACTGAGCTCCACACCCAGACACACCTTCCTCTCCCTCGTCTCCAAGAGTCAGAAACCCAACCTCCACCTCTTCACGCTGCTATCACAGAGGAGGAAGATGAGGAGGAGGAGGAGGAGGAAGACTTGCAGGGCTGGGTGTGTCTACCTGGAGCTGTGGATAGAAGCTTCAGTCTGGTAGAGGGCAGTTTTGATCTTGGAGACAGTTTGTCTGATGATAACGAGAGTCCATCATCTGCACTAACACCTCTAGCTGGGGTTCAGAGGTCAGACGTGGATGAAGGTCGTGCGACGGAGGAACCAGAAGAGAAACGTGACGAGGATCATTTAGATGTAAAATGTGCCTCAGAGCTGAAAGAAGGGGGGTTAGGAGAGGGTGAGACGGTGAATGGAGAGCTGGAAGAAGGAAGGTGTGATGAAAGGAAAGAAGAGACGGACGCTGTCTCTGTGAGGGAGGATGACGATGATGATGATGATGATGATGATGATGGTGATGGTGGTGTGAAGAGCACAGATAGGTTGGGAGAGTTTGAGGCTGATAGTTCAAAGAAAGAGGAGGATGGAGAGAAGACTGAAAGTGAAGAAGAGAGAATAAGCTCCTCTGTGTCTCTGCAGGTCAGTGTCGTCTGGTTTTACCTTCTTCTTCATCATCGTCATCATCGACCGGGCTGTTTGCACTCTTCACCCACCTGCTGATGTGTCTACACCTCCTTCACATCGTCTTCTTCTTCTCTCTTCTTCTGTTGGGTTGTTTCACGTTTGGCTGAAGCTGCTTCACCACTTTGGTCTCTGTGTTGTTGTCGTGCTGGAGAATGGAGGGAGAGGAGGAAGGAAGGAAGGAAGAAGGAGGAAGGAGGGAGGACGGAGGACGGAGGGGAAACTATTTCATATTAAATCATTAAATAATGAATTTCAATGAAGAGCAAACTAACTTTTTTTGTACTTAAAGGAGTCTCCAAATAATGTTGTTAGCATTCAGAGACGGTGTAGAAGAAGTATTCAGACTGTTTACTGAAGTAAAAGTACCAAAACAACAATGTAAAAATATATTTTTCTGCAGAAAACTGCCCCCAATAATAATAATAATAATAATAATAATGATAAATAATCATATTAATAATAATCACCATCATAATCATTACATTATTTTTATTTTATTATTATTATGACATTATTACTCATGCATTAATGTAATAACAGGATTTTATTGTTGTAGTTTGTTGAGGTGGAGCTAATTAATTTTTAATTATTTTGCATAAAACTGCCACTAATGATTATTATGGATTAGATTATGGATTAATCTGCTAATTATATTCATGATTAATTTCGTTTTTTTGTTGTTGTTTTTTTTAAACTCACCTTCACAATGTTTTTTTTGTCTAACTAACGGCCCAAAAAAAAAAAAATTGAATTAATTAAAATTATTAAGGAAGGCAGGTTTATTTATAAAGCACATTTCAGCAACAAGGAAATTCAAAGCACTTTACATAAAACATTAAAAGCATCGAGACCATGTGCAAAAGAAACATATAAAAGATTAAATAAGATGCAAAATAAGATGAAATAGAATACATACAATGCATAACATAAGACGGAAAATAAAACGCACTGAAGAAAAATTATGTAATAAAAAATAATAATAAATTTATATTTATATTATAAATTCATAATAAATATAAAATTATTATATATAAAAAAAGATAATAATATTAATAATGATAATAAAATCAGTTCACTCTGTGGTGAAGATTTTAATTTGTTTTAGATAAACTAACTTTAAGAGTATTAATAATTCAAAGGAAAAGCAGCAACTCTTCACATTTGTGAAGCTTGAGCTATGAAAGGTTTTTGCATTGAAAATGTTATCAAAATAGTTGCCATGTAAATCAATTAATCAGCTGCACTTGTATATTTTAATATATTTTCTGTGCAAAAATCCCAATTTGTAAAGTAACTAACCTTGCAAAATATTTGTAGTGCAGTAAAAAGTAGAATATCTCCCTCTGAATTATAGTGGAGTAAAAGTATAAAGTGGTATTAGAAGAAAATACTCAAGTAAAGAAGAAGTACCTCAAATTTGTACTTAAGTAAAGTTACATACGACCACCGGATACAGTTCTGAGTCTTCTTTCCTTCCTCCTTCCTCCTTCCTTCTCCACGTTACAGTCTTTTTGATGCAGCATCATCTCTCCATCCTCTCTCTCCTCCACCTCAGATCTTCTTGTCTCCTCACTTTGACCACGTGTCTCGTATGTATCTCATCATTTCCTCCTCCTTCATCCACCTCTTTCTTTCTCTCTCTCTCTCTGTCTCTCTCCATCCCTCCATCCCTCCATCTTCCTGCAGGCTGTCACGCTGCTCTTCTACCTGCTGGCCTTCCTGGTCATCCTGCAGAGGGTTTGGGCTTACATCGGCTGCTTCATTTGCACATAACAGCAGCAGGAGACACGTCCACCCTCACTGCTGCTCAGCTCAGGTACACACTCACCTGCTGCTCAGCTCAGGTACACACTCACCTGCTGCACAGCTCAGGTACACACTCACCTGCGGCTTAGCTCAGGTACACACTCACCTGCTGCACAGCTCAGGTACACTCTCATCTGCTGCTCAGCTCAGGAACACTCATCTGCTGCTCAGCTCAGGAACACACTCACCTGTGGCTTAGCTCAGGTACACTCTCATCTGCTGCTCAGCTCAGGAACACACTCACCTGTTGCCTCCAACAGGAAAGCTTTTATTTTGGAAAGCAGGAGAGTTGATGGTTACAGCTGCAGATCTATCTATCTATCTATCTATCTATCTATCTATCTATCTCTTGCCTCTGCTGACACCTTGTGGTAAAACAGTGTAACTACAGTTAGTCAGAAAGAAAGTTTATTTCAATCAAATAAATTAAATTAAAAGAATTAATCAACTAAAAATCATAACAGATTAACTATGACTTTAATCTATTAATAATTAATATCGTATTTTATTTATAATATATATTTATTCTTGCTGTTTTTTTTTTTTTCCAAAGTTTGGAGCAAAACCTTCTCATAAAGTTAATTCTCAATACTCAAAGTATTGTACTTAAATACAATTTTGAAGTATCTGTACTTTACTTGAGTATTACCAATTCATGCTGTTTTAAACTTCTACTCCACTATATTTATCTGACAGCTTTAGTTACTTTACAAATTAAGATCTTATGTACAAAACAAACAGAGAACTTTGAAAATATGAATCATTGTAAAATATAAAAATTGAGTTTAAATGATTTTTACGTAAACATGCCTGAAACGTTTTAAGGTTTCAGCTTCTCAAATGTGAATATTTTCAGTTTCTCTTCGTCTTAAACGACAGTAAAGACATTTGAAGGTGACATTAATTGATGACATATTTTCTCACTATTTTCCTACGTTTTACAAATCAAACAATAAATAAACTGATCAGGAAAATAATAAGCAGATTAATCCATAATGAAAATAATCATCGTACAAAATAGTTAAACATTTGCTCGACCAGCCAACTACAGGAATATAATTCTACTTAAACATTAAAGCATACAACCCCCTTTATTTCCTTTTTTTTAAAGCTAAATCTATTATTTGATTTCATAGAATTTGTTTCTCTCTTTTATTTTTTTTATTTTATTTTCTATTTATTTATTTATTTATTTATTTATTTATTCATTCATTCATTCATTCATTTATTTATTTATTTTAGGGTGGTCCTTTTTTAGTTTTTATTTCATGTCACGGACACTGAGTTCTGTTCTACATTTAATAAGATGACCTTTGCCTCGGAAAAAAAAAAATCTAGTGCTAAACTATATAATAATACATCATTAGATATTCTATATACACTCATAGGGGTCATTTTTCTGCAATGAATACTACACAACAAGGATTCTTGAGTGTTGGACGTTCATATCTGCTGTCCGTCTTGTCTCCAGATGGAGACTGAGACGAGGAGTCCTCCTCCTCTCTCCTCCTCCTCCTCTTCATCGTCTTCCTCCTCTCTCCCCCTCAGCGAGGCTCCTCGTCGACCCAGTTTCTGCTTCTCTTGGCTGAAGTCCGTCCACAAGAGGAAGTAGAGGAGAGAGAGAGGAGCGTAAAGAAAGGAAGATGGACTCCAGAGTCAGATTCTCTGACTCGAGACTGAAAACTCACGTGTACGTACATGTTCATGTACATGTAGGTGGATAACACTTCAGAGTTAAAGTTGTTTTATCAACAGTCTCTGTTTTGTTCTAAAGAATCATCCAGTTTAAAACATATTAGCACTTCTGTGTAACAATATGTGGACAAAACAGGATGAGATCTGCTCTGGATCTGTGTGTCTGAAGAGAAAAGCTCTTATTTTGAAATCTTATTGAGAATGAATTGAGAAGGTTTTTTTTCTTTTTTAAACTTTAGGAAGATTTTCCCAACGTTAAAGTGATTTTAAGTAGTATTAGGAGAGGAGTAGTACAGCTGTAGAGTAGAGGAAGTAGTATTTGGAATAATAGTAGTAGTCATTATTGTAGTAGCTGTAGTTGTGGTACAACTAGTAGTCTACTAGTGGTGGAATTTAACTAAGTACATTTACTCAAGTACAAGTTTGACATACTTTACTTTACTTGAGTATTTCAATTTCCCGCTACTTTATACTTCTACTCCAAGACAAGTCAGAGGGAAATATTGTACTTTTTACTCCTTTCATGATGCAATAGTATATTACTAATCTACCCAGTGGTACACAAAGTAGTAAGATTGGCTCCACATTGACTGAACTGAATAATATAATATTCAATAATAACATAAAACGATGAAAGGAGCCATTCTGCACAATGGGTACTTTTAAATTTATACTTTGAGTACATTTTGCTGATAATACTTAGATACTTTTACTTAAGTAACATTTTGAATGCAGGACTTTTACTTGTGTTTTTAGACTATGGTATTTCTACTTGAACTACTACTTAGCACTAGAATTAGCCCAGTTAGTTGCAGCAGTAGAGGACGTAGAAGTACAAGTTTTAGTAGTTACAGCAGAACTACTACTACTAGTAGTAGTACTAGTAGTGATACTATGTGCAATACTTTTTACTGCATTTTACTGTTTTACTTGAACAGAATCTAATAATTCTGACTACATGTTAACTCTTAAACATTTAATAATAAATAACTAATGTAGACATACGAGCCTGCTGTTAGGTAATGTCACTTAAAGTATTTTTGTCAGAGTAAATTTGAGTTTTTAACAGCGTTTGTCTGGTGATATGTGCTGATAGTTGTAGCTTGATGTGATAAATGTGGAAAAACATGAGTTCTTAATCCGTTTTGAGCCACTTTGAACTGGTGATTTTTGGATGTCACGCGTGTTTCTGTGTGTTTTGTTTTGGTATTAGAAAACATTTTATGATTATTTGTGAAAGTCTGTGTTTTCTTACGTGTATTTGTGGGTCTGAGCACTTTTTATGAGTGTTTTATAAGCTGGTGTCTGTGCATAATGCAGGACAGAGTGGTTCAGATGAGATGTTGGTTTTGTTTGATACATGTATATATATAATAAATATACATGTCGAGGTGGCTGCTGGGATATGTGGTTTGTTTTATTTAAACACTCTCTCATCAACACAGAAACCACATTGTTTAAAAGTCCATCAGAAAAAGAAAAAGTCTCAAACCAAAATATGTTGACAACAGCTGTCTCTGTGACGTCATTTGACCACACCGGAAAAGGAATTCAACATTTGTAACATTAGTGAGGAACACGACTTCCTGTTTGGAGGACACGCCTTTAAAATAAAAGCATGAAAACAAAATCCAGTTTATATAGTCACTCCATATGAGACATATAAAATACTGTATTTCAGGTATTTTGAAAACACTCTTTCCACTAATAATAATAGTAATAATAAGAACAATAATTATAATATTATTATAATTATTAAATATTAATAATAACAATTATTATTATTATATAATATAAAATAATAATAATAATTAAAAATAATTTAATTATGTGGTACTTTATTATTTAAAGAAATGCAAGGTAGCAAAAACAATTTTTTAATAAATCGGAATATTTTAAAAGGAAATTAAACACCTATCTTCTTACACTTATTTTTATATGTGAAATTTTATTTAAAATTTAATTTTATTTAATTTAACACTAATATTTAAAATGAACTGGTGATTTTTGAATGGTAATATTTTTCCTGTTGAATGTCTTTTGGGTGTGGTTTATATATAAGCCAATTTTAGGTTTCTCGGTATCATCACACATACTTTATATTTCTTTCATGTGAATTATATTTTAATGTCTTTTTTATGTGTGTAAAATAAATAAATATAATCTGGCTTTTAATTTGGAATAACGTCTTGGCCTCAGTTTTTGAGCTTTACATTATTGCTTCTTACATTATTTTTGGTATACCTGGTGTTTATTTTATTTTATATTACTGACTTGTATTTGTTGATTTTTTAACATTTGATTGTTTTTTGTTTTTCTTTCTGTGAAGCACTTTGGACTGCATGTTTGTATGAAAGATGCTGTATAAATCAATAAAGGCTGATATTATGGCTTCCTTCTAATTTCTATTCTAAGCCATATTTCTTTCGCCAAGAAAACGTGTCAACAAGGCATCTACTAAATAAAGTTGCGCTCATTCATGGGTTTACTCACGGTTAGATGTCCTTTCTGTCATTGGATGCATATGATTGATTTGCAGCCTTTGTGTGTGTGTGTGTGTGTGTGCGTGTGTGTTAAACTACATAAACCAACCCAAACAACCCAAAACAGGATATGCCGCGGCAACCCAAAGTAAAGAAAAAAGATTAACTTAAACTTTGTCTTATTGAAATGAACAAAACTATATTAAAGCCCGTTAAAAAACTATTTCGGCTCTTGGCATCCTTAAACAGCTGCGCTCTCCACAGCTGATACTAAATCAGGATGACGGCATCAACTGGTGCCAAATTTATAAACAATTCAATGCTGTGGTTGGCCACATGGGGCAAAAATACCAATTACTATCAACATAATGTTTCTCTTATAATAAGGAATTCAACTACTCCTTTCTCAATATTTGGCTCCTACAGCTGATCTTATTTTGAAATCCCCCACCGGATGTAGCTCGGTGCTAGCCGTTAGCTTCACACGTGGCCGTTAAGCTGAGCTGCTTTCACTTCCTGTCGACGACTTCTCTCTCTGATCTGTGATCTGTGAGTGTTAGCAGCTCCTAGAACCAGGAAGACCTCTACACACTGAAGCAGTCTGCTGTCATCATTCACACCTGACAGGTCAACCTCTAACAACCAGGAGGACAGCTCCGAGAAGACAGAAGACAGAAGACAGAAGACAGAAGACATGGACCCAACCAGCCAAGGTAACCAGACAGCTAGCTGCTAGCTTAGCTGTTAGCTTAGCGGGCTAGTTAGCTGTTAGCATGTAGCTTAGCTTCAGTAAGGCAGTGAAGTGTTTGTCCAGAAGACAGAAGACAGAAGACAGACAGGATGTAATAAATGACCCTCTGATGGTCAGATAGTCACTTTGTGTTTCTGCTGGTTTGTTCAGGTGAAAGTTTAAAGATAATTAATAACAAGAAGAGGAGGACAGACAGGACAGGCCCGCTGGTGGACATGACAGAGACAAGAGAGGAGACAGGAGAGAGGAGACAGGAGAGGACAGGAGAGGACAGGAGAGGAGAGGAGACAGAGACAGGACAGGAGAGGAGAGGACAGGACAGGAGAGGAGAGGACAGGACAGGAGTGGAGAGAGGACGAGAGGAGGAGAGAGGAGAGGAGAGAGACAGGAGGAGAGAGGACAGGAGAGGAGACAGGAGAGAGGACAGGACAGGAGAGGAGAGAGACAGGAGGAGAGAGGACAGGACAGGAGAGGAGTGGAGAGGAGAGGAGTGGAGAGGAGAGGAGAGGAGAGGAGAGGAGAGGAGAGAGACAGAGACAGGAGAGGAGACAGGAGAGAGGACAGGACAGGAGAGGAGAGGACAGGAGTGGAGAGGAGAGGAGAGGAGAGGAGAGGAGAGAGAGAGACAGAGACAGGAGAGGAGACAGGAGAGAGGACAGGACAGGAGAGGAGAGGACAGGAGTGGAGAGGAGAGGAGAGGAGAGAGAGAGACAGAGACAGGAGAGGAGACAGGAGAGAGGACAGGACAGGAGAGGAGAGGAGAGGAGAGGAGAGGAGAGGAGAGGAGAGGAGAGAGAGAGACAGAGACAGGAGAGGAGACAGGAGAGAGGACAGGACAGGAGAGGAGAGGACAGGAGTGGAGAGGAGAGGAGAGGAGAGGAGAGGAGAGGAGAGGAGAGGAGAGGAGAGGAGAGAGACAGAGACAGGAGAGGAGACAGGAGAGAGGACAGGACAGGACAGGAGAGGAGAGGAGAGGACAGGAGTGGAGAGGAGAGGAGAGGAGAGGAGTGGAGTGGAGTGGAGAGGAGAGGAGAGGAGTATCGTATCGTGTGCTTCAATCTTTGTAAACAAAAGGACGAATGTTGGCTAAAAACAGGTCATCAGTTTAGTTTTGGTTTCTTCCCAAAGAGCAACTCTCTCTTCCCTTTACCTCGTCTTTACCTCAGTACATGTTGCTCAGTTTGGTTTATCATAATCACATCATTCTTTGGCAACAGCAGCCAGATGTGCTGACTCAACATCCAGATGTGCTGACTAACTGAGCCTTGTTGTTGCTGCTAGCCTGCTAGCTGCTGCTTCATCATTGACTGTATTGACAGATCTTGACTTCCATCTTTCAGCTGACCAGAAAGCTCCTTCTGATAGATCATCATCTGCTTTATCATCACACAACCCATATAACCCCACCATTTCATGTTAATCTGCAGATTATTCTCTCCAGTAATCGATTAGTTGTTTTGGTCTATAAAATGTCAGATGACACAACTCAAATGTCTCGTTTTGTCCACAGCTCAAAGATATTCAGTTTGTTGTCATAGAGGAGGAAAGAAATTAGAAAATATTCACATTTAAGAAGCTCCAATCAGAGACTTGTTTTAACTCTCCAGTGAATTTTCCAAAAATAATTACAGCTTTGAATCTATGTGACAAAATTACAATAACCTTAAATTGAGGATATATAATGTAATTCGGTATCTCCAGGTCGTCATGGCGACTTGGGGATGTCCTAGTTTCCAGGTTGTTGCTGTTTAATGTTTCCCGGGTTTTCACAGATCTGGGGAAAACTGCATTTTCCTACTACGCACCGTGGGCATGGAATAATTCACAAAAAGACTTTTAAATTAGAATATTTATATCCAATGACGAATTCAACGGCATCACAAAGACTGCGTTGATAGAGACACATGGGGTGCGCTCCAAATCGCATACTTTTTCTTTTTACTTTTAGTACATACTGCAGCTGTGTAGTGTTGCATGCAGTATGCATAACATTGTGCCTTTAGTACGTACTGTGCGTTCCAATTCCCATAACACCCTACTATTTAATATGCCAGAAAAAGATTTAGTATGTCAAATACAGTATGCCAAAAAATACCAGGATGTCCTACTACACCCGGTCACATTTTGCAGTATGCAAGCCAGTATGCTTTTCTGGCTATTCTGACCCACAATCCTCTGTGCAGGGGATACATGAGCAAGAGGGTCAAAGTTCAAGGTGCAATGTTATGAGGAAGTAGTATGCGTACTGCATGAAACAGTACGTACTTTGTAAAGGCAGCTGCAGTACGTACTAGAAGTAAAAAGAAAAAGTATGCGATTTGGAACGTAGCCATGGTTGTTTTCCGGAGAGGCCACTGAGTTAAACTGCTGTTCTTCTGTTTTATGTGATTTATTGTGAATCATGTTGTTGTATTTGAATGTGTTGTGATTTTGTACGGCTGCTACCTCGGCCAGGCCTCGCTTGCACAAATAGATTTTGATCTCAGTGGGACTTCCTGGTAAAAATAAAGGTAGATAAATGAGCCTTCCTGTATCCTGTTGGTTTGTAATAGTGACATGTCATGTTGTATCAGGCCTGCTGTGCCTCAGGATGAGCTCTTTTAGGAAGTGATTAAGGTTTCCTACATGTGTCTGTCTTGAAGTATGACGAACTGGAGTGAATTAGGGCATGTCTGTCTGAATACAGTCCTGCTCCTACTGTTCCCTAAATGATGCTGGGAAACCTGAGAATAGGAGCTTTTTGGTTGAGCCTTTTCCCGACTGATGCCTTCTCACATGACACTGCTGCCGTCAGCGTTTTTTTTTAAAAATCCCATCCTTAAAGAGTAACATTAACTTGCTTTTTTGGAGTCTATTTTAGAGAGAAAAAGTTTCCTCCGATCCAAAAACACCAACAATAGATGTCAGATTTGGCGTCCGTCTAAATCGAAGAGAGATCCGTGATAAAAGTACCACAGGGACTAATTTTCTACATCCATATCAGCAGGAAATAGACCAGGATGCAATGCAGCAGCGAGGTTTTCTAAGTGAGGGGTGTGGTCACATACTCAGTGTTTACAGACCAGTTGGACCGCTTGTAAAGAAAAGTGATATGAAGCAAACTGTGACCTCCATATGCAACAGAACCTGACTCTGGGTGTTGTCAGAAGGCATTCTGGGAAGTGTAGGACATCACTATCTGTAGGCATATCCACAACACAAAAGGATATCTGAGATTGAACTCTAAATACCAGGAAGGAATGTTGTCGTCATCCTCTTTCCTTTTCTCATATGAGCCGTGTTGTTGTCTCTCTTTAACCTCGCTGCTGTTGTTTCTGTGGGCCGGTCTGAATCATTCCTGGCTGAATCAATACACCTTGAGGGTGGAGCAGTCGTTTCTCTCTTCAGCTTGTATGCGGATGTTGTTGGATTACACAGCGTCACCAGCGCTACCTGCAGATAAAGCTAATCTTGCTCTTTTATGTTTTTGTCTGCTGCGTGTCTCGTGTTGTCTGCTTTGTTGTGCAATCAGTCGTGTAGACATGGATTCTGCACCGAAAATCAAGGAATAAGAGCAAACTCTTTCATGCTTAAAACGGTTCAGATATCAGGGTTTCCGACTCAGAAGTTGTTTGGCCCGGCAGCCGGGTGTCTTTGAGGTGCACCCAGTGAAAAAATACACCAAGGGTCCTCTGATTGGTATTTTTGGGGCCTTTTTGAAGCCTTCTATTTATCGTGTAGCTTTATTTATTTATTTATTTTATTTATTTTATTTATTTTATTTATTTTATTTATTTTATTTATTTTATTTATTTTATTTATTTATTTTATTCTTAACAACATTGTATATTAAGTATTACAATGAAGTTATGAGAAAGTATAATTCATTTACAGCTGTTTATTCATTGGCAGTAGGTCTGCAGCTAACAGTTACTTTCATTGTCAATTAATCTGTCGATTATTTTCTCGATTAATCGATTAGTTGTTTTGGTTTATAAACTGGTGAAAAATGTTGATCAGTTTTTTCCTGAAGTCCAAGATGTTTTGTCCACAACTCAAAGATATTCAGTTTACTGTCATAGAGGAGCAAAGAAACCAGAAAATATTCACATTTAAGAAGCTCCAATACTTTTTTTTCTTAGAAAAATACTCAAACCGATTAATCGATTATGAGAATAGTTGGCGATTGATTTAATAGATGACAACTAATCGATTAATCGCTGCAGCTTTAATCAGCACACAACTCCAGTGAATTTTCGCTCCATTTAAGCGGTGCGTAGAGAAATGATCTTGTGTGCACGGCATCATCTGATCGGCCTTTTAAAGAAACCACCGATCAAACTATTTAAAATGAATATCGTTGGCCGATCGATCGGAGCACCTTTAGTTTAAATGCTGGACTATTCAAAGAAAAGAAGTGGTGTTCTCAACTCAGTCGTCCGTGGAGTCGGATGGGTTCCGACCCAAAAATCACAAAATTGGCAAATGAATTCGTCAACACTCCCAATGCATCATTAAAAGTGTTGCACGCTTTGTATTTGTGAGTGCTGACGACTTATTTAGCCAATTATATGTTGGGCTATAACTGCATAAAGTCTATTTTTACCCAGTGTTTCAGGCAGGGACTCCAGTTAGTTTGTTTCTTCCCCGTTGTTGTGTCCTCCACGCCGGCCCCGACTGTGCCCAGCTCCTGTAGTTGCCAAAATTATGATGGCGTCCTCAGATGAATGTCAAAAGATGTACTCATTGTCATAGAAATGCTGACAGTGGCAGATTTCACTGCTCAAAGTGGCAGTTTTGTGCTGTCTAGTATCTCTGGATAACTTCACACAAGAATAGGTTATGGCAGTGTTTTGTTGTTTTTGGGAATGGTTTCGTCGCCGTTCCTGTTTGCAGAAAGCAAAAAGGTTTTATGGTCTTTTAAGTTTCTCTCCCAGAGTGCAGTTCAACTCCTGACTCCACTAATTGCCACTTTCTCTTCCTGTCGGATATCTCCTGGCTGGCCACGCCTGGCCTCGGTTTCTCTGTGTGAAATAGATACTGAGAGACGGAGCATCTTAGTAAACCACTCTAGGCTTTTAGCACTTCAGCTCATCTAAGTGTATATTTGTTTACCCCTCTGCTGCCTCTCCGTTTCACTCTTCCATTAACGTCTTCTATTCTTCACCTTGTCTTCTTCCTCCCTTTATCCCTCCCTCCCTCCCTCTCTGGTTCCAGATATCAACCTGAACTCTCCTAACAAGGGCCTTGTTGTGGATAACTCCGACAGCCTGTCCGACGTGCCGGTGGAGGGAGCGGTGGAGGGGGCGGCGGCGGGGAACGCAGTCAACCCTCTTCCTCCCGGCCTGACGGAGGAAGAGGCCGAGGAGCTCCGCACAGAGCTCACCAAGGTAGGGCCCAGATGTTCCATAATCACCAGGTGTTGACAGGTAACTAACTATAGGCCAGAAGAGTTGTGTGTTTTGTGGATGTTGTGGGAAAATACCCACACACAGGAAAAGGCCTTGAGCTTTTATTAGTGACCCAACACGGGTTTTCTCCGGGCTGAGGAAGACGTATGTTGGGTTCAATAAAAGCTTAAGGATGCTCTGATGTGTGTAACATGTAACTACTTGACTCATAACGAGTGACTTAGGGCGCTTTCACCAGCCAACATTTAATCCGCTTTAATCAAACTCTGGTGCCGTTTGTTTGGGCCGTTGTGTATGCAGTAATCGTGCTCTGGTGCGGACCAAAACAACCCAACCGAGACCGCTCGTGCGAGAGAGGTGGTCTCGGACCGTTTCCAAGCGAACCAAGATCGCCTGTGCGGGCATTTGTTGAGAAGGACACAGGAAAAGGACAGTTTGCTTGACATCTGGGCCGAAGAGAACACAAAGAATAGGCTAAATAAAGTCCACAAAATAGTGACGTTTATAACGTAATAAACTGGAGGAGAAGGGATTCGTGCGTTGATCAGTGCCGAGTCAACAGCAATATATCAAAGTCTGTGATTCTCTGCGTAGAAGTGGCAGCTCTTGAGATGAAAAAGATAAATTCTCTCCGTACGCGCCCCTCAGCAACTTTTTTTTTTTTTTTTTTTGGTCCGTGCAATGTGAAACTGAACCAGACTAAATAAAAACAAACTGAAAGCATCAATTTCACTCTGATTCGGACGAAGCAAACGGACTCTGGCTCGTGAAAACGCCCTTAAAAAAGTGCTGAACATTTACTAGTTAGAACTTCACAAATCTCACAACTTGATTTCTTTCATGCGTGATCGTTTTAATCCCAGCGCTGCATTTAGTTCATGATTTTCTGACAGATTTTCTCCTATTGAATCATTATGAAATCAATATGTGGGGCGGCCCGATAGACTCAGCAGGCAACTTTTAAATCCTGTCCTACGACCAACCTTTACACAATTGAGTTTTTGAGTCCCCTTAATTATAAAGCAATACAATAGTTTTTATTTGTTACAGATATTTACCCATTTGTTTTTGTTTTAATTATATAA
Source organism: Sebastes fasciatus (assembly GCF_043250625.1). Lineage (NCBI taxonomy): Eukaryota > Metazoa > Chordata > Actinopteri > Perciformes > Sebastidae > Sebastes > Sebastes fasciatus. The sequence goes on along the minus strand of NC_133802.1, from coordinate 35,026,123 downwards.
TTGTATTTTAACTTGACTTCTTGTGGTGGATAAATGTCACATATTTGACATTTCATGGACGAGGTAGGAGGTACATAACGTGCCCATGTCATCACAAACATTCTGGCATGTCTTAATAGATAAAGCAAAAGCTGTAATTACTAACTATAACGATGGCTGCGTTCCAGTTAGATATGTGTATAACAGCCTCCAGGTGTTGTGCATGCTCGCACTGGAATACTTAATGGAACAAAGCAATCCTTAAAGGTTTTAACTTAACCTGTGCTTTTCCTGGGAGACGAGATGTTTGCAAACTCAGAGTTGAGAGGATGATTTGAATTTGATGGTGGAGTGGATGATGGGAAGTATCTTTTCTGTTTCTCAGTGGAATACAAATATAAATCTAGCAGCATGATTGAAGAAGAAACCTCCAGACGTAACTCTTTCTGGTGGCTCTGTTGTGATTTTAGGTGGAGGAGGAGATCAACACCCTGCGTCAGGTTCTGTCAGCCAAAGAGAGACACGCCACGGAGCTGAAGAGGAAACTTGGCCTCAGCCCGCTCACCGAATTCAGGCAGAACATCACCAAGAGCTGGCAAGACGTACAGACCTCCAACGCGTATGTATTGATATGTATTAATATGTATTAATATGTATTTATCAGACCGGATCATTCAAACACAACAGATGAGACAGAACTTCACCTGAAGTTGTCCCTCAAATATTATGTTGCTCTCCAGTCCTTCAGTATAAAAATATATACACTATATATAACTATACACAGCAAACCTATCCTAAATCACAGCTCCTAAAGTTCAGTCACATGGGGTCGGTGACCTTTGACCTGTGCAGATTGTGGCTTAGCTTCGGCTCCACTAACTTTTCTCTCTGTAAATCTGAAACGTGATCAAATTGGTATTTACTTGTTTACTAAACAAGCATTTTGTACATCTGGTGATGTAGCAGCAGCATACTCTTTGTAAAAGCTGCTGTCGTGAGCATCCTGCTACTTTAACCAAGATAAAATGATTATTTCTTTAGCTTCTGTAACTCCGTATCTGGCGTTAGTCTGGACATGTAGCTTCAGGTACAAGAAGATGTTGCAGTAATACATTCATGAGTTTGAAGGCGGATCAGACGCCCAAACGTTGCACTGTGGTTTATAATACTGGGGGAAAAGGATTTTACGACTCTGGAAAGGTATCATCATTCAAGCGAACAGTAGAAACACCCCGTTGTCATCGGTAACGGGCCGTTGCACGTATTTGATTGGTCAAAACTGTGGGTTGCCAGATGACGTAGCATCGGTTCAACAGCCCTTCATCTTTTTAAATGTTTTTAACTTATTTATTGACTCAATTACACAGCTACTTACAGAAGAAATCAATAATTTGACACAAAAATGGTCCTCCAGAGTCTTTCAGAGAAAGATTTAATAAGACAAAGAACATGCATAACATCATATGTAAATCCAAAAGTAGTATTTTTATTTGAGGGGAAAAGAAAAAAAGAGAAAAAAATAATAATAAATAAAAAAATAATTATAAAAAATATTAATGAAATAAAATCAAAGAGAAACAGACAAAATAATAATAATAATAATGGTAGGTAAATAAATTGAATTTTATTAAAATAATAATCACGATAAAAAAAAAAGGAAATATATAATACTTTCTTTTTTTTGCTGGATCCCTCTGTGGCCTTGAGTTGTCTTTGGTCTGAATGTCGGTGTGAACAGCCTTCAGCCACAGCAGTCGATGAAAACCTTCTTAGAGCTGTTAGTTTTTAAATGTTAAAAACCAACTTGATGTTTTATTTTGGTGAAAAGATGATTGTTTTGGATCTTTAGAAAGACAAATGGAAACAAACATTTATGGGAAAAATGAGGTTACCTTTGAAAAGGGGCACATTTAAAGAGAATCAAACCATATGCATGCATTGAAGAAATATATTTTAGCAAGATGGAAAAACAAAGTAGGATACAAATTTGAGCTGAAATGCCTGAGCAGCATCCGGCGAGATGAATCAGCACTCCCTGCATACTTTCTCTGATCATAATCAGGGAGAGCCGGTCACTAAATGACTCACCCTGTGGAGACGCAGCCGCGCTTCTGAGGTCTTTACATTACTTTAGTAGAGTTTTACACTATACAAGATGACGGTAAACCTTTTTAACAAATGACTTTAACAGACAAAGGTGCTCTATTATCAGATATAATAATGTTAAAGATACTGTGTTGATCAAGCTAGTCACAGCTGGAAAACAAATATTGAGTTTTATACACAGCAGCTGCTCAGTTTGATATTAAATTAATGTTTTAACATCGTCAGACTTTGCCCGTTAATTTAGTCTCTGAAATGGTGCGATATGATGATTACACAGGATTAATTGAGCAGCCGTGGTAATTAACCCCAGCAGGAGGTGTTCATCTTAACGAGCTCACTACAAACTTCTCTGTTAAATGATGCTGCTGATTAACTCATTATGAAGATGAAACCATGGACCTGTGCACGGGGATTAGCATCGTAGCTGCTAAGTTAACGCTCCCGGGCGGTGAACTGGAGACAGTGAACGCAGCATCGTAGCTGCTAAGGTAACGCTCCCGGGCGGTGAACTGGAGACAGTGAACGCAGCATCGTAGCTGCTAAGTTAATTTGAGGAGATTTAAACTGTCCACTTTGTCACCTACATTATTTAGCTCATATCAATCGTCTGATGTAATCAAATTCAAAATAAGAAACCTGACTAGATGAATTCTTTGCTCTATTAGAAATATTTGAACTCGTGCAAATAGACCCATTTTGCTAATTTTCGTGGATTTGTGTCACGTCTTGACGTTAACTTTTCTGTCATTGTGCTTTGGTGTTTGGTGTGAACGCAGCATTAGAGCCGGCTTTGCTTTGAGTCGTTGAGGTTCACCTCAGCAGCGTAACCCCCCCCCTCATGTCTCTGTTTCTAGCTATGCGAGAACCTCTGAGAAACTGGGCGAGTGGAATGAGAGAGTTGCCAGCTTGGAACTGTGAGTCCGTGCACTGTTCGCTGCTCGCTCAACGCCGGTGGTGTCTGGGCTTCTGTTTGCTCTCTCACGCTCTGCCTTCTACTCACTCGCCCGTCCTTCTCTGTTCACACCTTCTAACCATGTTTGAGAACACTAACATTTCAACAGTCGGTGTTTAACTCTGTGTCTGTGAGGATGTATTCTTGTCTTTGCTCTTGTTGAATGTAAAGGAATGCTTCCATATGAGTGTGCATTTATCTGCTGAACTTTATTGGAGAATAGTTTTCTTTTTGACAGGTGATGGATTGATGATTTAATAGCAAGTGTCTTTTCTGGGTCTGAGGAAGCTACTTTGTTAGATCCGGGGTCAGCATGTTGCATGTATGGCTCGACTTGTAGCACTGAAGTGGGATTTGGTGTCTCTCTGTTTTAACCGCTGAGTTACATAACTGATTCCCCTGAGTCTGTGTTTGTCCACTGCGGCCTGTGACTCACCTTTCAGTGTTTGATAATCAGATTTATTTTTAAGGTGGAGCTGTAGGCCGAGACGTGGCAGGATTTCTTTAATGGAAGTCAGTAGGAGTGGAAAAAAACTCCATTCACCGATGAGTTGCGTTTTTAAATAGATGTTTTAATGCCAGAATGGATATATCTGCTTCATCTGAGTCTCTGTGGAGGTAGAAGGAAGTTACCACTTTTATTGTGGTAGTCTGAGTAACGTGACGTCATATCCGTTCCGTATCGGTCAACCAAAACAAACCTCAGAGAGTCTAAAACGTTGGAGGGTCAGCGTGGATACGACCTGCACCCTCACATGTTAAATCCAGCGTGGTAAACACTACACATCCAGTAAAGGATGGAAACACTTTGGGTTTCACACATTGACAGGAAAAGCAGAGCTACACAGAGCAGAGCTAAAGCTGCATGCTAACTCTGTCACGGACAGGAAACGTTATGGTATGGAGGTAACGTTATGGTATGGAGGTAACGTTATGGTATGGAGGTAACGTTATGGTATGGAGGTAACGTTATGGTATGGAGGTAACGTTATGGTATGGAGGTAACGTTATGGTATGGAGGTAACGTTATGGTATGGAGGTATGGAGGTAACGTTATGGTATGGAGGTAACGTTATGGTATGGAGGTAACGTTATGGTATGGTGGTAACGTTATGGTATGGAGGTAACGTTATGGTATGGAGGTAACGTTATGGTATGGAGGTAACGTTATGGTATGGAGGTAACGTTATGGTATGGAGGTAACGTTATGGTATGGAGGTAACGTTATGGTATGGAGGTAACGTTATGGTATGGAGGTAACGTTATGGTATGGCGGTAACGTTATGGTATGGAGGTAACGTTATGGTATGGAGGTAACGTTATGGTATGGAGGTAACGTTATGGTATGGCGGTAACGTTATGGTATGGAGGTAACGTTATGGTATGGAGGTAACGTTATGGTATGGAGGTAACGTTATGGTATGGAGGTAACGTTATGGTATGGAGGTAACGTTTGGTAACGTTATGGTATGGCGGTAACGTTATGGTATGGAGGTAACGTTATGGTATGGAGGTAACGTTATGGTATGGAGGTAACGTTATGGTATGGCGGTAACGTTATGGTATGGAGGTAACGTTATGGTATGGAGGTAACGTTATGGTATGGAGGTAACGTTATGGTATGGAGGTAACGTTATGGTATGGAGGTAACGTTATGGTATGGAGGTAACGTTATGGTATGGAGGTAACGTTATGGTATGGAGGTAACGTTATGGTATGGAGGTAACGTTATGGTATGGAGGTAACGTTATGGTATGGCGGTAACGTTATGGTATGGAGGTAACGTTATGGTATGGTGGTAACGTTATGGTATGGTGGTAACGTTATGGTATGGAGGTAACGTTATGGTATGGAGGTAACGTTATGGTATGGCGGTAACGTGGCGGTGGAGCCGGCCGTCGCTCTCGTCTCCGTGGTCAAACGGGCCGACGCTACGACTGTAGAGCACCCAGATACTGACATTTGTGTTCTCTGCATTGAAACGGCCCCGATGGAGCTGACCATGGATGGATAAAGAGAACGGAGCTGACGGGAGAGCTAGAGACCACCTTGGAGAAGTTAGAGGAAGTAGACACGTGGGACTACGTCCGCTTTTCAAAATAAGGCGTTAACAAAGGGAACTGTATATACAAAATACATCTATGGAAATCAGATTGATGGATTATATTCACCAGAAGTATAAAACATTACATGGCCCTTATAGATTAAAAAGAAAATCCCACTAATCTGTGAGGGAAATGTCTTTATTCTTTGATTTCTGGGTTGCTGGAAAAACATTTATAAATAATTCCTGACAATGATCCTGATATATTTGACTTCAGGACGTCTCTGACTACAGACATGCTGAAAATCAAACATTTTACTGGATTCATTTAGAGATTTTCCAAAGTAAAAGTCCCTATAGAAGTGTATGATTCAGCTTGTTCCCTTCATGGTCTAGAGGTAAACAAGTCAACAACAATCACGATAAACGTAATATCAGATCACAATACATATCTTCACTCTTTTCTGTTATCATATACTTATATATCATTATCTGTTTTCTTTCTTTCTCTTCAGTTTTCTGTCTCGGCCTCCCTCCTATCAGTATCTCCCGTCTGTCTTTACTTCCTCTCCCGGAGGTCAGGTGTCCTCTCTTCCTCCATCCAGAAGTGATGACACACGTCCTCTCTATTTCCCTTCCAAATCCACGGTCTTCCATAGTTAGTTTTCTCCGACGCTTCCTCTCCTGACTTTTATTACCAGGCTGAAAACTGACACTGTTGTGTCTGACTCTGCATTTGAGTTTGCTTCACAGGGATGTTGTCTTAGTTGACGGTAGGAGCCGTCGGGAGGAGTTTTGTGTAGAGGAAGGTTTAGAGATAAAGGTCGAGGCTTTGCTGTCGTGTAATCAGGCCACTTGATGGTTATTTAGCTTGTCTGGCAGCCTTATTCCGTTGTGTTTGTTTACCTAGATGGCACAAATTGACCGTGTATGTGTGTGTAGAGAATCAGGCTGTTACTAAGCCCCGCTCCGGTAATGGTTGCCTGTTACATAATGATCCGAGCCGGAGGGCTGATTGGCTAAATACAATAAAATCCATTGGCACACAATGGAAAGGCAGCAATGATGTAATGATATAATAGCCAGTGTTCAGATGGTGCCCATTAGTAATTGGCTGGATTGGGTGGATTATGAGACTATGGGCTCCTGGGTACAGACATGTGATCTATAAATGACTTCAGGACATCTCTGACTACATACATGCTGAAAATCAAACATTTTTACTGGATCCATTTAGAAATTTCCAAAGTAAAAGTCCCTAGAAGTGGATGATTCAACTTTTCCCCTTCATGGTCTGGTGGTAAAGAAGTCGCAATAAATTTAAATATCGAATTGCAACACATCGAATCGTCACCCAAGTATCATGATAGAACCCATCTACTGATCGAATCAGGAGATGGGTGAATCGTTCCGGTCCTAATGTTAATGGTCATATCCCGGTGTATATATATATATATATATATATATATATAGGCAAATATATATATATATAAGCGTATCGGACCTTTTAGGAAACTATCTGAGTTGGTGAAGTGTCCCCAGGAGTTGGTTTGAGGTGGAGATTTATTTTTATGATGTTTCTGTACTGCTGCTGAAAGAATACAGGCTATATAGTCGGCAAGAAAAACATTAAAGGGACTTTAACGGCGTCCTGTTGCTGGCGCTTGTGCTCGCTCTACATAGACATGAAGGAGCATCACTCAACACAGTGAGGAGACACACGTCAGCTAAAAGCACAATATCACTCTATATTTCAGCTGCTTGGCAGTAATGTTAGCTGACCAGACCAAGGTCTCTCCATGAATCAATGCTGATCCTAGTGTTGGCTTTTCCCGCCTCAGCCTCCCGACCGCGGCCGGAGGGAACGGGGGAGACGATAACGTTTCTCTCTGCGGAGCCCCGTCACTTCACAAGACACGGGAAACCTCTGTTGGTCTGGAGGAGCTGCAGCAGTTATTTCTGCACAAACGTCCACTGAACATTCACTAGATATTCTCAGAGCTAAACTAACTCTTCTGCAGTGTGGAGTGAGCAGCATGCACGTGAGAGGTGGAGAGAGAGAGAGAGAAGGAGCGCGGTGTGTGAGTGAAGGCGAGCAGGCAGAGGAGCAGAGGAGCAGAGGAGCAGAGGAGCAGAGACTCTGGTCCTGGAGACCAAAGCTACGGTCTCCTCCGCGTCCTCCGACCGCGGCCAACACTGTTTAACAGCTTCACTAGATACAACCAAGAGGTTTTGGTGCTTCACTGGAGTTTGTGTTGGAGTCTGAGTCTGAACAGCGGAGACACACGAGAGACCATGAGACACACGAGAGACCATGAGACACACGAGAGACCATGAGACACACGAGAGACCATGAGACACACGAGAGACCATGAGACACACGAGAGACCATGAGACACCGACCAGCAAGGATTTATACCTGGAATAAGTTACAAACAGTCCCTTTTAAATGAGTGAGTTTTCTGCTGCTGCTGCTGTGAGGTCTGAAGCTAATGGAATTTTCCATGTGGCTGCTTCCGATATGAACTGGATTGGCAAGCTCACTCAGCTAGTTAGACTAACCTGACTGACACTGTTCTTGACTTTTACACAGACCTAACACACCTTCACAAACAGCAGCAGGTGCACTAGTCTGGGTTCGTAGTGTTTGTTCTACATCTGCACACGGAAATATCATGTCTGCTCACACATTTCTCCTTGTGTTGGATCTTCAGTCCTGTGTTCGCTCACGCCGCCAGAATAACTGTGGAACAGCAGAAACACACTATTATTCTGGGTTCAGGCCTTCACATCAAGAACAGCACAGTACAGGGGAAGTCTGTGCATGTGTGCGCCCTGCTCGTGCCTGGCGACCAGACGGGCGGCTCAGACTTGCTGCTGCAGGAACAAGTGGGCGGAGAGGAAAGGAATGTGAGGGAGGGAGGAAAGGGAAGAGAAAGAGATGGTGTTTTGCTTCGTCACATGATGTGTGATGTCCAGAGAGAGAGAGAGAGAGAAAGAGAGAGATGGGCTGTGAGGTGCTCACAGCGCTGTACTGAGCTAAACAAAGAAATAAATGGGTTATGAATTATGAATACTTTGGAGGCACAAAGACTCTGAGTGGGTTGCCATGAAAACTGGAGTGGGTGGAGAGAGTCAGCTGTTGTACTCGATTTTCAAGTCAGTTAATTGTGCTTTATTAGCACGACAGTAAAAATGAGACAGCATTTTAAGCCACAGATTGAAAGAGGAAAGAGAAAGTAAATCTCATCATCGCTGGACCCCAATATCTGACTATTCGCTCGTTGTGTAGCGTTTTAACACCGTGGGTTTACAAACATGCATAAAACAAACAAAAACATTTTGGAAAATGTTTTTTATGCAAGAAGAAATAGGCCTAATAATACAAACAATGCCTACTGTGGAATAATAGTACCCTTAAAGATCAATTAATTGCCCGTGTACACCACCGTGTAACACCGTGTACACCACCGTGTACACCACCGTGTAACACCGTGTAACACCGTGTAACACCGTGTAACACCGACCACCGCAGTGAGCCTGTCCACCGTCCACATGAGGCTGACGCTAGCGGTGATCTCTCTGGTAACGGTGGTCAGCCGGTTCTGCTTTTGAAGCTCTGGAGCCTAAATGTGGTATTCGGGTCAGCCGTACGGTGTCGTTCCCTCCCGCTAATATTGCACTCTGACAAGGGATGTCATTTTTGGTTATTTTTGCTTTCGATAGCCCGATGAACCCATGAACTGGTAACTAACTGGAAAAAGAAATAATGCAAAATGACATCTCTGACTTCTCCTTCTACATGGTTGGGCTCTTGTTAGTGCATCAGCTTGTTGACAAAGAAACATCCAACTGTAAAGAGACAAAAACCCTGTTTTTATTCAGAGTGTTGTTCTCTGCTGTGAAACAGTTGTGTGTCTGGATGGACGGACGGACGCTGGTCAGCGTGTATGAAGTCACTGCTCTGTACAGTAAGCAGCATTGTGCTGATGTAAGTCTGGATATAGAGACTGGTCTTGTTTGGAGCGGAGCCGTCTCCTCTTAATGTAATAATAGTATTGTATGTATTTGACATGTTAAAGGCTGAGCAGTTATTGGTAGTGTGGTGTCTTTGTTTTTTGTCTTTTCCTTTGGTGAAGTTTGAGTTTCTGTCAGTCTCTTTTTTCTGCCCAGTTCTTTTCCAGTTCTTTTTCAGACTTCACGATATCAGCCCGATTATAGCCCGACACGGCCGTCGTAGGGGATCGATTATAGCCCGACACGGCTGTCGTAGGGGATCGATTATAGCCCGACACGGCTGTCGTAGGGGATCGATTATAGCCCGACACGGCTGTCGTAGGGGATCGATTATAGCCCGACACGGCCGTCGTAGGGGATCGATTATAGCCCGACACGGCCGTCGTAGGGGATCGATTATAGCCCGACACGGCTGTCGTAGGGGATCGATTATAGCCCGACACGGCTGTCGTAGGGGATCGATTATAGCCCGACACGGCTGTCGTAGGGGATCGATTATAGCCCGACACGGCTGTCGTAGGGGATCGATTATAGCCCGACACGGCTGTCGTAGGGGATCGGGAACGATAAATGAGTGTCGTGTGCAAAAATCAATCCTCTTATCTGGTGTACTGTGTCATAGTACATGACAACCGACGCCACGTCTGGTACGCCCCACGACACCCCGAGGAAAAGTCTAGCCTGTCAGAATGTTTCGTCTCGACACGCCTAGTGTGACATCTCCAACCACGTGTTCCTTTGCGTTGACCAATCAGGTACTCTCTCCAGCGCACAGTTGCAGTCAGGTCACTTGGTAATAAAGAAACATGGAGAAAAGGAGGAGGGATGGTGAGTTTGAGCTGTCAGGTGGGACGACCAAACTGACTGAAGTATGGACAGCCCGTCCCGTCCTCTCTGTGCCATCCAGGAGAACATCCACCAGACCGCCAGCATCACACACAAAACTTCTGTCGCCATGATCGACAGTTGCTTCAACCGCCTCCCCGCTGACGTCTGAACTCGCGCATGATCGTGGAATACGATGTGCCGTGATTGGTCGTGGTCATACGTGTAGTCTTGCCAGTCACCCGACCGAGACCCTGCAAGAGTTTATGGCGCTGTGATCGTTAGACCTGACATGGTGACCATCGCCAAAGACACAAATATCCTGTAGTCTGATCAAGGCATAAATCCTAAACCAACCTGTTGCTGCTGCTGGAACTGTAGGAGACTCTCGGGTCAGAGTTCACTGTTTAAAGTGTTAAACTGTTTAAAGGGGAATTTTGATACTGATGCGAATCCAAATGAGTGAATCATATCCTTCTTTGTTTTTATATTAGCACTCACAACTTATATTCCGATAACATGTTGTCCACATTATGTCAAAATAAGCCTCTTGCATTATCTAACTGCCTGTATGCGAGCTGAAAAGCCTTTTCCCATCTCTGGAATGTGGTTGAACCACTCTCCTTCAGTAGGATATCTTTTTATATTTATATATATATATAGCTGTGTGTGCAGTCACTTGAATATACAAACAATATTTAAGCTGTAGACTCTGCTGGCGGTGTTGAGAGAGACTTTCCCAGTGTGTTTGGATCAGGAGTCTTATGACCGCCAGCGTTCAAAGCCTCCACCAGATGGATGTAAAGTTAGATCTCCTGTCTTTCATAGGCTGGCCGCGTTTCCTCGTCTGCTATTGTGTTACGGAGCCGTCGGCACAAACACACATCCTGTCTTTCTCTAGATACCGAACAGGCAGGACTCTGTGCATGTGTGTGATTAAGTTTACTTTGTCACTAATCATGAATACGTCGTGCTATGTGGTGTTTGGTGTTTGATAGTTACTCTGGGACTGTTTTCCACACTAAGGCTACGTCCACACTAACACAACGCTTTAAAACAAAAAACATCTCCGTCCAGATAAAACGCCTTTTCAGAAATAACCTCCGTTCATACAAGTAAAATGACTCTACTCTTTTACTTTATCTTTATTTATATTACTGTATTACATGGCATGATTTTTGCATCGATCTGTACCAAACAAAGACGACGTCTGTAGAATATGATGTGTAGGCCAGAAAGTCTCTGCAGCATGACGATATTTAATTTAAAATGGTAGTTTGACACACATTTCACCTTTTAACAAACACTGCACCTCTAATTATTAGTACCAAGTCTCCTTCCATCATAGCAGTTCCCCAGATAGTGAAGGCATATGGATGGGTGATTACACACATAAACCATCAGTATTCTTCTACGGTTTAGATTAACAAATGCTCTTTTATTCTGGTGGAGTGTGAACAGTTTCTCATCCCATTGATTTAGTTTCGTGTCGGTCATCTTCAGTATCGTGCAGCACAAAATCAAATGTCATATTCGTATTGTTTAACTCTCCTCTTAAAGTTTAAATTCATCTAGTTCTTCCAATTCTGTAGCAAAATATCAGATGTCTAATGATGACTAAAGACAAAGAAATGTTTGGTTGTGCACCTCCTATGATTTTACATTGTGTTGTGTTGTTTGTTTGAAAGTTAAAAGCCTTTAAAATCCAACTGCTGATCCACCAGAAACCTTCAAATCCAGCCGGTAAAGTCCGGATGTGAGGAGTCGGTGTTGCCTCTGTGATTCTACTGAACTCTATTGTGCTATACTGTACTGTAATGTGAGTGTGTGTCTCTTCCCCTGTGTCATTATCCTGCCGTTGTGTCTTCAGATATCTGTCTGCCTCAGCCACTTTGGATGACATTGCCCACTCTGAAGCGTGAGTTGACCCCTTTCTCTTTTGTGTTCTTGTTTTTTCGTAGACGAGTTAAGGTTTCGTTAAGGTTTCTTTAAGTTTGGTTGGTTTTTGGGGGAGTTTTTCCTTTTGTTTGTTTGTTTACCATCCATCCATCCTTTTCCCTTCTGTTTTCCTTTTGCTGTTGTGATGCTGGGGGTGTTAGTTAGTTGTGTTAGTGGATGTTGAATTCAGGAACATTTATCTGCTTTTAAAGACAAGTTTCATAAGTACTGGATCCTCCAGGTTTTACAGATTTTTTGGGGGCTCGTCCGGGATTATATTTTAATGATGCTAAAAAGATAAAATAGTTGAGTAAGTGTCCCTTTAGTGTGGAAGGTCAGCCATGTTGATGGACACAGTTGTGTGCGTTGGTATTCAGCCACAGACAGCAGCTTATCTTCTAAACTGTATTTGCTCAGCGTCTGTGAACCATCTGCTGTGAGACTCGATGTGTGTTTGGGTGGATCAGCTGATCACGACGTTGGCTTTCACCCAACATGTGTGTGTGTGTATTGTGTGTGCAAACAGCCAGTGAGGGAGTGTTTATTTCAGCCTGTTGGTAGTTTGGATGTATTTGAGTGGGTACTATTTCCTATTTGTCTGTATGGGGGTGTTTGTGTGTGTCTCAGGTTTACTTTGACCTGTCCAGCTTGGATTCCTCAAACAGGCCAATTTCCCAGCTAGCCACTCCCCTAAAGGAGTGTTTTTGAACTTTCAATCACCTTACTCTTAGAAAAAAACAAAGAATTGTTTTGAACTATTTCTTTGAACTCTATAAAATCAGCCATTTTTCACATGGATTAAAACACATTTATTAAGACTCAAGTCAAAATGAACTCAATACTTTTTGGTGAAAAGTGACACCCAACATCTCATAATGTAGCCTCCACATACCTTCATGCATACATGTGCACGTGGCCACACCCGCCTTTAAGGTGTAGGACATAAGTGAGTCTAATAAAAGCGTTGGTTTGCTTAGAACGAGTTGCTTGTGGGATCGTCGCACAGCGTCTTAAACCTCCTTCTCCTGTAGACCTACTTTGTTAAAAGCACACTAAACCCTGAACGCTACGTTACTCTCCTGGAGACTCAATCCTACAACAGTACCTTCCTCTCTCTGCTGCTCTGCAGTTCTTCTTGTTTACTTGCAGTCAGAGCCATAGTGAGTCTAAAGGAGGTTTCAGATAAAAGCTTATGTTATAATAGATAATTCTACTTACTTTACATAGTTCAACGCATTATGACAGTCGCATTTCATCTGAAAGATGTGTGTTGTGTGATGCTTGATATTTAACCACACCCTAAAGAGATGAGTGTTTTGGTTTTGCCATCATGCGCTCTCTTCCATTGCACTGAAATAAACCGACGCTCTCCATCCCAACCTGCTGACTCATACCTGCCATTAACACTGCTGGCTTTCTCTCTGTGCTTCTGTACCTGGGTTCTGTGTTTCTGGAGAAAACATCTGACATTAACCAACTCTCCTCATATACAGGAGATGATGAACAAAGGTTTTAAAATATGTCAGTCACATTAATGTTGGTAGATTTTTAAAAGCATTTAGAAAGCCAACAGAACAGGTAAACTGTAAACTACATTCCTGTGACTGTATTTCTGAGTACTAAACGTTTCACTTCTTCCTTTGTGGGATGAAGCAGTAACTTAAATCTGTTTCAGTGTTTCTGTTCTCTGTCGTCAATTGGTTTGTTCTAATTTACCTCCGTCTCTTTCACCCTCCCGTCCCTCTTCTCTCCTCTCCTCTCCTCTCTCGTCTCCTCTCCTCTCCTCTCCTCTCCTCTCCTCTCCTCTCCTCTCCTCTCCTCTCCTCTCCTCTCCTCTCCTCTCCTCTCCTCTCCTCTCCTCTCTCGTCTCCTCTCCTCTCCTCTCCTCTCTCGTCTCCTCTCCTCTCTCGTCTCCTCTCGTCTCGTCTCTCCTCTCCTCTCCTCTCCTCTCCTCTCCTCTCCTCTCCTCTCCTCTCCTCTCCTCTCCTCTCTCGTCCATCGGCTTTGTTTTTTGTTTCTGCTCGCTGTCTGTCGTCTTTTCTTTCCTCTATCCATCCTCCTCCCTTCCTCTTTCTACCCTCCTCTCCTGTCCTTTTTCTTTCTCTTCTCCCTCCTTTTTTCACCGTCCCACATCTTCTTTTCATTCCACTCCAACCGTCTGTCCTCCTCTCTTCATTCCTCCTTTCTTTTCTCCATTGTTCTCGTTCCATTCTTCTGTTCCCACCATCCATCCATCCTTCCCTCCCTCTTTCCCTTTCCTCTCTTGTGCAGATACAAGAAGACTCAGGAGACTCTTTCCGTGGCGGGACAGAAGACCAGTGCAGCTCTCACCACAGTGGGCACGGTCATCAGCAAGAGACTGGGCGACATGAGGTACGATGCCGCAGAGCCGTGGTGGCCGACACTCTGGCAAGGCTGCAAGAACAAACGAGCAAAGTGGACAAACAGAAAGATACCAAACCCCTGCATATCAGACAACACATCCACATTCATTCTGATGAGTAGAGCTTTGATAGAGATGGAATATAAGTGCACGTAAACACAATATCCTCACTTCAGAAACCTCAACAAACACGGCTTTAATAATCTGCCAGCTGGGTTCCTCCACTAGAAAGAAAGAAAGATACGGTGGCATGTAAACACCGTATCCAGATCTCTGATCACCGTCCACGGCTCTCTTTGTTCTTGTAGCACTGAATTTGTGTCATCGTGCTGACCAGCGATCAGCTTCTTATTCTGGTCTCTAACCTCAGAGACCCCTAGTGTCTGTAAACATTATATTTATTTAATTTGATCTAACAGCTTTATAGCCTGAAACATCATTCTACTAACTCACGAGGTGGTTCAACGTGTTTTATATCTGATCAAAGTAAACGCGTGAACTGTTTCAGTAAAGTGAAGGTCCACTGGTTTGTCTTGGAAATAAAATCCCAGATGCTAAATTTAGATTTGAGTCACCTAAATATAAAACTAATCTTTGTTGGTTTGTTTTAAAACCGTTGGACCATCCCTTGAATGTAGACTAACTTTTTCACCCTGAAATCACACTTTGTAGTGTTTTTATTTGGCTTCAAACTGCTCCGAATCCCCGAGGTCAGGTCGGGTCAGGTCAGATTGTTGTCGTGGTGAAGTTAAGCGACAGAGCAACACTTGATCGAGTGTGATTGACGGGTGAGAGAGAGGAAACATTTAGACTCAGTAACCGCCGACTCCTTCACGTCTCACATCTCCGATGGCGTCTTGTTGACTTGTCTGTAATTATATTAACGTTTCACCATCCACATTCATGTTTGCTCTTCATGCGAGAGTGTGTGTGATGACGTGACGGCTGACTGATGTATTTATTGGCTTCTCATACGGCGTGTCCCACCATCATCATATTTCTGCAGTTTTTATCTAGTTTGCTGTTTATGTGTCGGTCCCTGCATGTTGCACGTTTTCCATTCATTCGTTCATCCCGTGTTTCCTCTGTAGCTGCAAAGTTCTACTCATATTTAATGCATTGTGTTTTTAATGTCCCTGTTTTGTTCCAGGATGTGTTGCTGAAACATGTTGCTAAAACATTAATACACTTACACACAGTACTAGAAGTGCACATTCATTCAGCTCTAACTGTACCGAAATATTAAGGATAAGATGTATGGAGGACGGAACCTGCCAAAATAAAAAATAAATAAATAAATGACTCGATAAATAATTAAATACGAGTATGTCATTAAATGTAGCAAAAATAATATTAAAAATAATTTTAGCCATTAATTAATTGATAAAAGTGAGACAGTGAGTCCCTGATTTAAAATAAGAGGCAGAAATGCAAATGAAATGTAAAAAGAAAAGAATACAGAAATAAATAAGTTTGGGGAAATAAATAAGGGGTGAAATGAAAAGGGAAAATTGTGCAGAAATAAATAAATGCATGAATACATAAATAAATACATACATTTAAAAATAAATGAATAAAAAAATTAATTAAATAAATAAATTAAAAAATAAATTAAATAAAAAATGCATAAATAAATTTAAGGAGTGAAATGCAAAGGGAAAATCATGCAGAAATAAATACATAAATAAATATATACATTTAAAAATAAATATAAAATACATGATTAAGAAAATGCAAAAATAATTAAATTAAGTGCAATAAATAACTAAAAAATGCAAAAATAAATTAATAATTTTAAAAATTAATAATTAAAATATATATAACTTAATAAAAGAAAAAGTTAAACAGAAGAGTAAATAAATAAGGGAATAAAAAAAAAGATAAATAAAATATTGTAATAGAAATATCAATTTTATTTATTGATTAATGGCATATTTATTAATTTATGGAGGCATTTATTCATTTGTTCTTGATTTTGGCGGGTTCCTTCCTCCATATCCATCAGGGTCTCAGTAAATATCACATTAGTATGAAGATAAGAAGACATGACGCAGAGTCGCTTAACTTGTCATCATTTGTACTGGTGTCCATGGTAACAAAGCCAACACATCTCCGCTCTGTTTCCCCTCTTCTTCCTGATTTCCCTGCTGATAACGCTGCTGGTTTGTGTTTGTGTCCTGATGATGCTGCTGCTGCTTTTGGCTCACGCTCTCTCTCCTCCTTGTTTTGAATCGCTGCCTTGGTTTGACCTGCAGAGCTCTACCTTTCTCTAATTCCTTTAGGTAAGAATAACACATCCAGTTAGAACAACCAAGAGTTTAATCACACTAAATGAACTCATCATAGAGGTTAAGCTCTGCCAGTTTTGCTATTGATACTTTGACTATTGCTTTTTCCAAACGGCTCTATTATTTTATTCTTATTCTTATTTTATAGGTTTCCTTTTTGTCTCCAGCTCAGAGATGTTAACCGTAGCATGTCGCCCTTTGCTGTTATTAAACAAAACTGTAGATCTTTGAAGGAATTTCCTGTCATTATACACGACATTTTAATACCATTGTTATGTCATTAATTATTAACACTTACATTTTAAGTTTGAGTGAATCCTGCTGGGTTTCACATTATGCCTCAAAACAGGAAGAGGCCGCTGTCAAGGGCGAACTAATAACACCATAGACTGTATATAGAGATGGATGACGCATCTCCACTTCCTCCCGCTGCACAGAAGTGAAGCCAAAATATCCTATATTCTAGCATGTTCTATTACACAGACGGGCTGTACTAGGCAATATATCATGAACTGGAGACAGTGAACAGCATCGTAGCTGCTAAGTTAACGCGAGGCACAAATCTTGTCGGTTAACGGTTAATAATCGGTTAACGAGGGTCGGTCATCGGTTAAGAACATTTTTCAAAATTAGCATCCCTATTTGTAGTCCATCTTCAGATGGTTGTAGTTTCACCACGGCACTAACATCCGCTGCCATCGCATCATAATTACAGAGTCTAGTGAAAGAGCAGTCGGATTCTCCCAACGCCACTTGTCTTTTCCTGAGTCCTTCTGAATCCTCCTTCTCACCTTTCCTTGACCTCATGACGTTTTCCATCGAGGTCAAGGAGAAGACGTTAGGAGAAGACGTTAGGAGAAGTGGTTAGGAGAAGTGGTTAGGAGAAGTGGTCAGGAGAAGACGTTAGGAGAAGTGGTTAGGAAAAGTGGTTAGGAGAAGTGGTCAGGAGAAGTGGTTAGGAGAAGTGGTTAGGAGAAGACGTTAGGAGAAGTGGTTAGGAAAAGTGGTTAGGAGAAGTGGTCAGGAGAAGTGGTTAGGAGAAGTGGTTAGGAGAAGACGTTAGGAGAAGTGGTTAGGAAAAGTGGTTAGGAGAAGTGGTCAGGAGAAGTGGTTAGGAAAAGTGGTTAGGAGAAGACGTTAGGAGAAGACGTTAGGAGAAGTGGTTAGGAAAAGTGGTTAGGAGAAGTGGTCAGGAGAAGTGGTTAGGAGAAGTGGTTAGGAGAAGACGTTAGGAGAAGTGGTCAGGAGAAGTGGTTAGGAAAAGTGGTTAGGAGAAGTGGTTAGGAGAAGACGTTAGGAGAAGACGTTAGGAGAAGTGGTTAGGAAAAGTGGTTAGGAGAAGTGGTCAGGAGAAGTGGTTAGGAGAAGTGGTTAGGAGAAGACGTTAGGAGAAGTGGTTAGGAAAAGTGGTTAGGAGAAGTGGTCAGGAGAAGTGGTTAGGAGAAGTGGTTAGGAGAAGTGGTTAGGAGAAGTGGTTAGGAGAAGTGGTTAGGAGAAGTGGTTAGGAGAAGACGTTAGGAGAAGTCGTTAGGAGAAGACGTTAGGAGAAGTGGTTAGGAAAAGTGGTTAGGAGAAGCGGTCAGGAGAAGTGGTTAGGAGAAGTGGTTAGGAGAAGTCGTTAGGAGAAGACGTTAGGACGTCATTTTTTTTACTTTTCAACCGCAGCCTAAGTCTACGGGGGAAAGTCTTTGGGCGCTCTTTCTGGAGGACTTGGACACGTCGTCCATCTTTATATGCAGTCTATGATAACCTCCAACAGCTTTAACCTTTAACTGTCATATGAACTGCATTATAATGAGTGTGCGTGTGCGTGTGCGTGTGCGTGTGCGTGTGAGACTGCTTGCTTGCTTTATAACACGTGCACTTCTGTCTCCTCTCTTTAACGCTCACAAAGTAGCAACTATTCCATTCGCCACTCGATAAGTATGCCCGCCATGAGGTAAAGTAACACGTTATTGTGTTGAACTGCTGTGAACATGTTGAATTAACTTTCATGTCGTCTTCTGTGTGATTTTATCATTTAGAAATGTTTTCTTTCAGTGCTTCTGTGTGTTCCTCGGTTGACGAGACATTAACATGATTTTTCTAATGAAATCCTATTCTACTCTCTAAATACCATGCTGTCATTATTACAGTTGATCAGTGTGGCTGCAGTGGAGCATAAAGCATTACATAATCAGTTCAAATCTGTTTTTATAAGCAGAGACACAAATATAGCCTGACACAAGATAAAGAAATATAAATGTAATTTTTTTTTTATTTAAATGTTTTCTTTAATTATTATTTTTTAATTATATTGTATGGTTTTATTAAGTGTCTATTGTTTTTGCCAACCCCAGCTGGAGTTTACAGTTCACCCACTCTTCTAATTCTATCGTTGCATTACATGTTAATGTGTTTGTTGTGAATGTAACCTGGTGTCTGCTCTGCAGGAACTCTGCAACCTTCAAGTCATTCGAGGATAAGGTGGGGAACCTGAAGGTGAGCGGTGAGACGGTAGGATACACTCATAATAACCTCATGTCACATCACATTAAACTAAAAGATCTTATAAAGCGTTGTAATAAATGTGAAGGTTGTTGGGTTTGATGAATGAACCAAACAGCAGCCCAGTGATCCGTGATGTGACGTAACGGGCTGCTCCCTCTGAGTCGACTAATCGCTCCTTTTGGTCTCAGACTCAGATCTCTTGTTGTTTTTTATGCTTTATTTTCTTGCTGAATGATTTACTGTATTTCTCAGAAACTTGGTAAACACCAGATCTGTCCATTAAATCAACTATCGATTAGTCGACACAAATGTCTTTTGTTGAGGACAGCCTTAATTCTATAGGCCGTCTTTGTTTAACTGGGAGTTGAAGACAAACACTGGATCGGACCAGTGTACCAAACTTTACCACTAGGTGTCGCACTGGACTCAGCAGCTGCTGCTGAGTGGAACATGATGAGACTGAGGGAGTCCATGACTGAGAGTGGAGCTTAATACACCTCTAAGTTTGCCAACCACCAATAAACACCAAATAAGGAGTCTGTTTTTCGTCGGCTTCAAATCGTAAATGTTGCCATAGTTTTAGTTTTCTTCGATGGTAACTCTGTGACGTCTCGTCACCCCAAAAAACACAAACAAACCAGGGCTGTCAATCGATTAAGATATTTAATCGTGATTAATTAATTGATTTGTATCTGTTCTAAATGTAACTTAAAGGGAGATTAGTCAAGTATTTAATCCTCTATCAACATGGGAGTGGACAAATATGCTGCTTTATGTAAATGTATGTATATATTTATTATTGGAAATCAATTAACACAAAACAATGACAGATATTGTTCTTAGGTTTACTGGTTTCATATGATGCCAGTATCTTCACTCCAGCTTTAAAACTGAGCCGCTACAACCTAAAAAAAACACGTTTTTAATGCGTTAAAGAAATGAATCCTGTTAATCACGTTGTCATGTTGTTTGTTACTAACTCGATACGAGCTGGATTTACCGCCGTGACGCCGTCGCCACAGTTTGCTGATGTCAGCTACTTTTACTTTGTCAGAATGTTTTCATAACCACAAATGTCTTCAGCTGGTTTACATCAAATCAAACCAGTTTGAGCTCGTACACCAAACGGAACCGGAGAAACCGTAAATGCTGTTTCCATTTCCTTTGTGCATTGCATTGTGGGAGAATAGTATCCATCAAAAACACACTCAGAAGTCGACAGTGTTTATAAAGTGTGCATTCTGTGTGTTTGTTCTTTCCTAAAACCTACGTTTTATTATATTTGATGGATTTTGTGCAGGCTGATGGATTTTAAATTCAGTCATAGAGGCTTCGTCCCGACAGGAAACAGAAGCTGTGATGAGTCAGTTCATTAATGCTCTCTCCGCTCTGCTTCCTCTCTCAGTATAAGGTGGTCGGCCCCAGAGGGAACGGCGATGCCGTCGGCTCCCCCACCGACACCACCCCCACTCAGGAGAACCCGCCTTTCTGAACGCATCCCTCCTCCTCCTCTTCCTCCTCCTCCTCGCTGCCACCTTCACGACCTGAGACTGTACTGTTAATCACCTCACATCGCAGACCTGACCTTTGACCCTTCACCGCTCAGGAGGTGAAGGCCTCGTGGGGTTTGAGGTGGGATGAGCTTTGTCCCGTCGCTGCTGGTCCCCACGGCCTCCACTCTTCTGCCTCGCTGCTGCTGAGGAAAAGGAAAATGTTTTGTTGATGTCTAAACCTGAATCATTTACAGACCTTGCTTTGTTACATCGCCCCCCCCCCCACTCCGCCGCTACTTCCTCCCCAGTTAGACCGCTTCGTTAAGTCCACGCTGTCGTCTCCTGCACTCTTCAGACACTCTTAGTCTAAAGAAAAGGCATTATTAGGATGTCAGGCTCTCGTCGGTTGGTTAAGATAACGCTGCAGCGATGCATCAACAGGTGACTCGTTTAGGAACCAGGAGATCTGCACCGAGGAGGAGGTGGAGGAGCATTTAACGGGCATATGCAAAGATGGTGGTTTCTACTTCTACTATTTCTGTCTTCTTGTTTCTGACTACTATCATCACGCATTCACACTGTGAGCACCTGCTAGCATCGCCACGGTAACCCCACCGTCTCTCTCTCTCTAACTTGTACAGAGTTATCTCCACAGCTCTGCTGGATGCCCGCGGTGTGAACGCTGGTTAGAGGTTAGTGGTTTGACTGGGGGGGTAGACCTCCTACTGCTACGTGCATGTGCATATCTCATCTCAGTTGTACCATTACCAACCACGCGGAGAAGACCTCGAGGTCTCCTATAACACCTTAAAAACACCCCAAGATGTAAAAAAAACAGGAAAAAAAACAACCTTAAACCATTTTGTATTACAAACTATTTTACACTGCTTTGCATAATGTTTTTACATAACTTTTATCAATATGTATAAATATATATGAATAAATATATTGTCACTGATGCTGCCGTACGGTAGTAGTCAGGTTGGGAGGTTAAGACAAAGCAGGGGGGGGGGCTAAACAAACTATAAAATAAACGCTGTGGGTCAGTTTCACAGACGTGACTTATCGTCTGTCAGGAGGGGTTTTCTGTTTAAAGTACATTTATTGGTCTAAGAAATGTTTGTGAAACTGACTCATTAATGAACCCGTCTGGGGGCAAGACCAACCGGACGAACGGGAACGTAGTTAAACTGGTTTCATGTGACAAACTGGACCTGGATGGTTTCATCTCAGGTCAAACTAAAACCTCTCGATGGTTGAAAACGTTTTGAAACCTCGTTGACGGTGTTTCTTTTCACCCCGGTTTGACCGCTGTTCCCTTCCTGTTGTTAAAGGGACAGTTCGGGTGTTTCTCAGTGTGGTTGTATGAGGTATTAATCCATAGTCGGTGTATTACCGACAGTAGATCACAGTATCAGCACAGGGGCAAAGCAATGTACTGCTGTGGACAGGGGGCAGCAGCCAAACGCATTTTAGACACCTAAAAAAACAGTTTAAGTGTTCGCTATATTTAGAATATTTTCACCGTTTTACCTCGCCGTCAGACGGACCTTTCTGTTATCTACGCTCTATTCTAAAGCCACCAGACTCCATTCACAAAAACAGTCATTTTATTTTACCTTGCAAAACACAGGAGTTGCTGGTCCACCGCTGCCTCAATCGGTTGGTTTGTGTTATTGTGTGACTTTGGTGAATTAAAACACCAAAGTCACACAATAACACAAGCAAACTGATGGAGGCAGCGGTAGACCAGCAACGCCCGTGATCTGAGAGGTAAAATGACTGTTTTTATGAATGGAGTCTGGTTGCTTTTGAAGAGAGCATAGAGTACTTCTGACGGCGAAGTAAACCCGTGAAAATATTCTAAATATAGCAAACACTTTTTAGGTGTCTAAAATCCATCCACAGCAGTACATGGCTTTGCTCCCGTGCTGCTACTCCTGTCTGTTTCTCTAAACTCCACTACACTGACTCTAGAGACGAACCTCATCCAACCACACTGAGAAACACCTGAACTATCCCTTTAAGACACAGAACTCGATGTGAGACGATGCTTTGCTTTGTACACTACCCGGTGAATGTCAGCGCTTCTCTGTCGGCCTTACTCACTTTAAATGGTTCACTTGTTATTATTATAATTTAGCTGGTAGAAAAGAAATAGTCGATTTTCCTTTTTATGTTCCTTTTTTTTTGTTTGTTTTTTAGTACAGACTGGTTCGATTGAAGGAAGGGGAGTTAGCATTCAGATATTTAGAGTCCGACGGGCCACAAAATGTGTCATGAAAACATCTCGCTGCCATAAGAAGAAACTTTGCCAACGACCCCCTTAATGCACACACAACAAATGCACTCCTGTGAACACACACTAAATGCTTCTAAACGCTGCATGACGCCAAACTAACTCACACCTTTTTGTACCAAATCACTGTTGCTCTCATCGTTGTGCACCTGTAGTGATAAAACACAGAAGCTCTTACAAACTACAGAAACGGTGACAGTAAACCCGAGAGATGTGCAGCACCGGCACTTTGACCCTGAACATGAAAAGGTTGCTGATACGAGAGCAACATTGCCTCTGGTGGTTTGACAACATGTTGCATAGAATTTACAAAAAAAATACTCTTGGAAAAATTGCCTAAATAGTCTCCGTCAATCTTGAGTTGATCCCGGTGGATTTCTTCAAAGCTCTGAAGGCCTTTAGGAAATGTTGCTCTTGTATCCTGACTCAACTCAAGATGTCAATGTGGGTGGACACGTGTCAATGAGGCAGTAGGAAAGGGTAAATATGAGTTGTTCTATACCGTAAATATGTTTTTAAATCATTAAATGATTTAAGCCAAAACTTCCCAGGAAGGATTAAACTTGCTTGTAGACCAGATAATTAAAAACATAAAGATAACATAAATCTCTCTCTGTGGCAGACCTGTAGGGAGTTACTGTTGTCTTTATTATCCAATCAGACAACACTGCACTGCAATCAAAAATGTTTTATTGCTAGTAAAATAAAATAGTAATTAAAATCCAAAAGCTTCGTCTGCAAATCAACAAGTAAGAGATGATGTACAACGAGCCGGTTATTGTTGTGAAATGAACTCGGCTCAGCAGCAAAACAAAACTTTTGGATTTGCATTAATACATTTTTCATCACAAATTTATTCTACTTGCAACAAAACATTATTTGTTTGCATGTCGACAGGTTTGCTCTCAAACATTTTCTGTTTGTTTGCGTAATAAAAACACAACAGGAGCTCCGCAGCACTTCAGACTACAGTGAACAAACATTAAATGAGAATACACAACGCTCATAAACTAAAACGTCCCGGCTTCTGAAACGGCTGCCAGTGTATCATAAGTGTGTTTTCTTGTTTGTGTTGATCATTTTTTGGTAGTTAATATATTCCTGTTAGGTGGATTGTTCTGTTTTCTTTTGGTTTTCCTTCTGTTAGGGAGAGGTGGAGATTTATTTGTACAAATAATTTGCCATCAGTTTAAAAACAAGTTGCCAATATTTAAATATGTTACAGAAATCTCTCTTTCTGCCTCGCGGCGTCTCTGACTTTCTGCTTCGCCAAGATGAAAAACGCAGATGAACACTACAAGAAATCTCAAGTCGTTTACTTCAGACTCCTGAAATCATATTTTTCTTACACAAAGTGGAGAAGTTCTCTCCTACTTGATGCTTCTCGTAGGACAACGATCTCACTCTGTACAAGAAAACTACACTGAATGAACTGACTTGTTAAGATGGACTCTTTTCTTCTCGCCGTGCGTCCTTCGCCTGTTTTAAAGCTGCAGTCGGTTTTTGGGAGATTGATGATAGAAAAAGATGATGTGCTTTTTGTTTCGGGTGCCGGTGGGAAGTGCAGCAGATGATCGGAGGCTGGAGGACAGTAGAGTACTTCTAGCTTTATTTAGGTCCTGGGCCTCGCTGATGTAGAATATCAAAAGGGATCCGATTTGGAAGATTATGGTGAATGAATAATAAAAAAAAACATTATTTGGTTTTGTTGTATATGTTTGGATATCAATAAAGCATTCCTTTAAATGAACGAGTGTTTGGTCCGTATGTTAAATCTGGATTTTGGATTTGTTAACAATGTTTGGATCGCCAATAAAACGTTTGGGTTCAACTACAAAACTTTGATTCGCAAAAAAAAAATTGGTTTGCAAACAAAACTTTTGGATTTGTTAACAACTTTTGGGTTCGCCAACAAAACTTTGATTTGCAAACAAAAAAATTGGGTTCACAAACAAAACTTTTGGATTTGTTAACAAAACGTTTTGGTCGGTATGTTAAATTTGTCCGTCCTGAGATCTGCTAAAGGAAACACAGAATTAAATTAAAATTAATTAGAATTTAGTCAGTTTATTAATTTGACTGATGCTAGAATGTGAAACTGGATGTGATGGTCCATAAGATATTCCTCACTTCATTGTGTCCTTTTTTGGCACTAAAACCAAAACTCAACCAGAAAACATGTACTAGTTTCTTATCAGTTCATATTTTGTTTAAGAAAGTTAAAGTTTTAGGTGGATGATCTTAAGTTGATGGGCTCTGTTTCACAGAAAGAGATCAATTATAAACTCCTTTTCCTACTAATCTGATGACTAGCATGAAGAAGGCTTAACATTTAATAATTAGGGGACTTTTTAAAGACAAACAGCCGTCTTGAGTTGCTATAAACTATAACTAATGTCCAGCCATTAAGTTTAGTTTTCATCTGTTATGATTACAGAAAGCATTATGTTTTTAGTTCCTTAAAACATGTTGAATGTGTGTGACTATCTGTGGTAAGTTTTTATAATACTGATTGTTCATTACAATGTCTGCATTCGGTCTGTGCTATAATCTAACAGACTGTATGTGGGCTTAATGAGTAACACTATAAGACAAACTGATCGGTTAAATGTGAGTTATGTACATTTAGGCGGTCATTAAGTACACATGTAACGTTACGTTACACTGCGCTTCACCCGTTACAGCTCCATGAAAACAGTAGTTCCCTGACCGGGAATCGAACCCGGGCCGCGGCGGTGAGAGCGCCGAATCCTAACCACTAGACCACCAGGGAAGACGAGTGGCGAAGTGTCCGTGTTTTTTAAAATATTTAAAACTCGGTGATGTCGTGAGTTATTTTTCAGGTTTTAACACATAGAAGCCAAAACATGTGGATCGCCCCCTGGTGGCTGGCTGCAGTATACAGTATATATGGTATATATGGTATATATAGGCTGCAGTATACAGGTCATAAACCCATGTTAGTGGAAGGGACATGGCATAAAACACACCATACATCAATTACATTAATCCCAAAGATGGTTTCTGACGTGTTGAGGTTGTTGTTGATGTTTGTTCAAGTCTTAATTTTTCTGATAAATTTTGTTTTAATTACTTATTATAAAAAGGAGTTGTGACGTCATGATTGACAGCTGTGATTGACAGCTGCTCTGAGATGTAAGTTAACGTTAACTTTCCATACCGCGATTGTCTGTTACAAACATAGTCTGTATATAAAAATCTGTATGTATATAAACATGGATACATAAAGAGAATGGATTCAAAGAGAAAGTTAAACGCAGCTCAACCAAAGAGAATACATATAGGATATATACATACATATATATACATATGTATGTACATATATATATGTACATACATATATGTATGTACATATATATATACATATATATATATATACATACATACATATGTATATATATATGTATATGTACATATACATACATATATATATATATACATACATGTATGTATGTATATATATATATATATATACATACATGTATGTATGTATATATATATATATGTATATATATATATATATATGTATGTATGTATGTATATATATACATACATATATATGTACATATACATATATACATATATATGTACATATACATATATACATACATATGTATGTATACATATATACATACATATGTATGTATATATGTATGTATATATCCTATATGTATGTATATGTGTATATACAGTATATATATAATATATATATATATATATTATATATATATTATGTATTATATATGTGAACTATAATGCAGTGATGTATGTTTGTTTTTTTCTCGAAAATCTGCCTAAATTGCAGCAAGAATTATATTGGATGATAAAATGTAAAATTGTAACAAAAATATGGAAGACAAGTCACTATCTCCAGTGATGCGGTTTTCAAACAAATTACGATTGATCTAAAAAAAACAAAGAACACAGAACATCAGACCAAAGAGATGCTCACCTTAATATCACTTAATATACCATCTTTGGCTCAACACTAATGCCTGTCACTCACTATCGCGAGATTTCTTCGCAGAACGTGAGTTTCGTGTTTGTGAGTTGTCGTGGCCGAGTGGTTAAGGCGATGGACTAGAAATCCATTGGGGTCTCCCCGCGCAGGTTCGAATCCTGCCGACAACGAGACGATGTTTTTATCTTTATCACAACTGTCTATCTTTATCTTTATCACAAGTCAAATTAAAGATTGTTGTAAAGACTGAAACTCATATCTATAACACACAAACACAGGTAGGAACAGATAGGTGGTTTTCATATTAAACGTTACGGTGAACCTGAACAATTAACTGAAAACTGTAAAAAGGCTCCTGCTGAGGATTCATACAGGATATTAATAGAGCAAATTCAATCATACTCATCTGTCAAATAATCGTCATATTCATGTTTTCTACTCACTGTTTTACTACCTGTTTGCATCTCTGTATATGTATTACATCTCATTATGTCCCTACATTCCTTTTTCGGCTACAGTTTATTCATTTTGCATTACTTTACACCTGTCAACCACAAATATAGGCCGGGTATTTTAACTTCTGCACTATTTTATGACTTATATCCTCATTTTTACTTGATTTTCTTTTTATCTGTAGCCTATTTGTATGAGCATTGCTGGATGGAGCCTGAAATCCAAGATTTTCATTTCCAACGACTGCCTCTCTGTGTGTATTATGACAACAAATAACTTGAAACCTTAACTGATAATGGCAAAAGATTATTTTATAGCTATTATCTAAAGAATTTTAAGTTAGATGCAATTCATATGTTTCACCACCAGAGTGAGCTCACTGTACGGTGCTGTTAGTGTTCATGTCTCTGTGTTTATCAGTCAACTGTACAGTAATAGAGTCAGTGAGTCTTAAAGCATGACACTATGAATGTCACTGAAATGTGTTGAATTTCTGGGAAAATATAGTAACTATAACAGAAGTTTGAACCAGATACATTTTGAGAAATGTTTATTATAAAAAATTTAAATAAAATATATAAAAAAAATACAAATTGTATCTTACAATACAATCAAATAGGCAATACAACAAACTATATACAAGTAGCACTAAAGACAGAAATAAAAAGGAAAACGAAATTATATTTACATTTAATATGTACAGTTACGTGTACAGACAAAAAAGACATAGTCAACATGTGTAATATCAATGCAATATGAGTGTTTTGCACACTATATGCACATTTATATTAATACTTTATTATATTGTATTTTATTTTACTGTATTGTTTCATTTTAATGTGTCTTACTGTTAATTTGTATTGCTATTATGCTGCTATGTCGAGGAGCCAAAACCAAAGAATTTTACTCTCTTATATTGAGATGTAACAATAAAGGAATCTCGAATCTTTTAAATTGCAAAATGCTAAAAAAAAATAGAGATATTTTGTTAGCATGTTCCTCCAAATTCTGAGATCTCATATTTGTCATATTTTTTTAAAAATTTGATTTATTCCCCAAATATTCATCATGAAATACAAACTGGATTTCTATTATTTTTGTCGGGTGGAAAAAAAGTCAACCTTCGCAAGCACAAGTTCCTGAAAGTTAAACCTCATTTATACAACTTCTCATGAACTTCCCTTTAATTAGATTTTACTTTACCATATCTTACTACTATTACTATATCTACTGTATATCTCATACTATATTATGTTATACTGCTTTATTATATTATGTAGTATATTTATATTAGATGTCCACATTAATAGAGATATTAATATGGATATATTAATATTACCTCTTGTGGTCCTCCATAATATGCTGCCTTCCACTGTGTAATTCTCTGAAATATTTTAATTATTTATTTTTTTAAATATTTTTGAGAGCTACAAGTTCTTTTAACATGGTCATGGAGCATATATACTGTACATTTGTATTGTGGGGGCATCGTTCCTATGCAGAGGGTAGTTTAGTTTATTTATTGACTACACTGAGGGCGTTTTATATTTTAATAATTGATTTATTTATTGTGTTGAGTTGAATGTGCTACTTATTCTGTACTGTAATTACCTTGTGCCTTTTCTAACTTTTTTCTTTTCTTAAAGCTGACTCGTTGTAAACTGCTCAGAATTACAATGTACTTATATATAGATGCAAATGGAAAATAAAACTCTTGAATCTGGAGTCCTGAATCCTGAATCCTGAATCCTGTACTGTATAATGACAGTAATGAAACCTTATGAAGAAGCTGACATTGATGACGTTCTCTGTTTACGCCCCGCCCCCTGCCTACGTCACCACCCTTCTCTGTGTATAAAACTGGCTGACCGTTGTGTCCATCATTAGCAGCAGCAGCGTCGTCTCCATCACCGTCCTCCGTCCTCCGTCCATCTGGACCGTGGAGGGTTCTATTCACCCAGAACTGATCTTCAGATGGGCCCCGTCGCCTAGCGCTCACTCCCCCAGCCTCACCCACTGAGTTCACTCTGGTGCTCCGGACATCCAGCCCTTGTGGTCCCGATAGAGGTGAGAGTTACTCCGGGTAACAACATGGAGGTCAAGATGGTTGTTTTAGTGGTTTAGGGGGGTGGGCTAACAAGCTAACAAGCTAACAAGCTAACGAGCTAACGAGCTAACAAGCTAACGAGCTAACGAGCTAACGGTGCTAGGCTAGCTGTGCTGTGCTAATGGCAGCAGCTGATTCAGAGTCCAGTTTGTATTTCCAGATGAATATTTAGGGAATAAATCAAGTTAAAAAAAATATGGCAAATATGAGTTCTCAGAATTTGGAGGACGATGCTAATAAAATCTATTTGCACTAAAATTAAAAAGATTAGAGATTCCTTTATTGTTACATCTCAATATATATAATATATATATATATATTATATATATATATTATATATATATTATATATATATAGGTAAAACAAAGTAACATTTTTGTTTTGGAAACAATCCAGTCAAATATAATACAGTATAATAAAGTATTAAACATTGATATTACACATGTTGACTGTCTGTACACGTAACTGTACATATTAAATGTAAACATATATTTCTGCCTTTAGTGCTACTTTTATATTGATTGTTGTTTTGCCTATTTCATTGTATTGTAAGTGGGTTGTTCTGTTGTCTTCATATTTTATTTTTAATATATTTTATTAGAATTTTTTAGAACACAACATTTCTCAAAATGTATCTGGTTCAAACTTCCCTTTTAGTTACTTTATTTCCACAGAAATTCAACACATTTCGGTGACTTTCATAGAGTCATGCTTTAAGACTCTGTACAGTTGACTGATGACCACACAGACATCGACACTAACAGGTGCTAGGCTGACTAGCTGTGTTGTTTAATGGCAGCAGCTGATGCAGAGTCTTTGTTTTGTTTTTCTATATTAACTTAGAAGAATAAACGCTGTGTTTGTATGTTTGTAGTCTTCTCGATGTTTTTTTTTTTTTATTCACACGGTCATATTATTGGCGGTGTCATATAAATATCAACTGGTAAGTTTAATATCAACAGACTGTTGAGATTTAGTCTTTGTCTTTGTTGTAGACAACATGTCCCCGTTACAAGAGACATGGTCCTGCTTTACGAGTTGTCCTTTTACCTCCTTCAACACGGTCTTTATTTAGCGTCCACCGTCTCCTAAGATTCAGCTTTTATTCTCTTATTTGTCCTGTAGCAGAATGACGTCATAATGTGGGTTTGGTGCAGTGAGCACAATGTAAACAAGACCTGCAACACGGGGGCTGACGTCATCATTTAGAGGATGTGAAAGTGCTACCAGGTGGTTTCCTCTGGGTTTGTTTGTTTTACTGCATCAGCTGTAGGAACGTTACAGGATGGGTTTCTCTGGTTTCTTTCTCACACTTTCTTGTATATACTCAGTGCTGAAAGGATTAGTTGATTAAAGCAGCTGTTGAAGACATTTATCAAGCAAAACAGCCAAACATAGCCTGTTGTTGGTGTTTTCTGACAAGTTATAGAGTACATCATTTATTGATTTAGGAAAAAAGTGGCATCATTGGTGGTAGTCCTGTATGTGATTATAAGGTTAATTTATTTGCCATTTTGCAACAAAGGGTTGCACAATGAAATGTTGTTGCTCCTTCACGCTAATCTAATAGTAATAATCTTCAAATAGCTGGATCGGATATCGGGGCCAATCTATTCAATTCAACTCTATGTTCATATACATTATATACTTGAATTGTAATTCCTGTTAATTTTGAAGATTTTGTTTTACCAATATCAATAGTGAGTTGTGTAATTTCGATAACTGGTTAATTATATATCATTAGACAAGATAATGACAGATAATAATAAGTAGTTGACGCCTCTGTAATGAAATCATTATAATTTCTGTCTTGCAGCTCTCTGTGTGGGGGGGGTATTTGTCTGGAGATGAGTATAAATAAGTGTCTCCAGTCCTTTGTTGAGTCATTTCTCCCAGTCTGGTTTTGATCACACTGGTTTTGCTCTCCAGGTTTCCATCACGCACAGCGTTCAGCGACCAACTACAGTAGAATGGCAGCTATTCCAGCAGGCGGTTCTCTCGTGGCGACCACTGACTACTACCGAAGTGAGTCTCTCCTTCTTTATTCCCTCATCACACCAGTACAGACATGGTCAGACTGACTCCTTCCTCCTGTCGGTGACTTACTGTTACTCTGCTGTTTGATTTACTCTTTACTCTCATCAGATGAGGCATCACTGAAGTGCTTATAATTTAGACGTAATGAGTCACTTTGGGTTTCTCTGAATAAAAGGTGACTAGTATGTTTAGACTTTGCTCAGGGTGAAAGAATTTGGGTCATTTGCTTAATACTTAAAGCATTAAGTAACCTATTCATTGTCTGTACATACTTTTAAAAATGATACTCTTCAATCTCAGGAATACTAAATCATTTTGGTTGACTGATTAAACCGACCGCTCTCTTTCTGCTCGTTCTCTCCTCCTGCAGGGCGCATCGGCTCTACATCCAGTAGCAGCTCCTGTGGCAGTTCGGAGTACAGCGGAGAGGTCATCCCTCACCATCCAGGTGTGTGTTTGCATCCATGAAACAGAAAAAAACAGAAACATCTGTCGAGATTGAACGTCTTTATTCAAAGGAAAACTCTGTTATCGCGTCAACTTTTACTCAAAATATTCAGTTTTCCTGCACAATGAAATGTGCGTCGGTGTGGAAACCAGAATATAGTCCCTCATAGGAAGTTACATCCTTTAAACCCGTTTTAATGGAAGTCTAAAAGGCAGGTGGGCTGACATACACACTATTTATATTTTCATAGAACAATATTCATAAAATGATTAAAAATGGATGCATCTGTCCTACCGTACATAAAAAAAACTATTATAGGTTAAACTTTGACACTCCACATTAACCGACTCAAAGCTGCTGCTCAGAGGATTTCTGAGTTTGCAGTAATCAGGTCAGGAAATTATACAAGACGACTCGCGTGAATTCCTTAAGAAAACGAATGAGTCATTTAATTGACTGGTTTTGGATAGAACATCGTGTTCTGCTCAAGAGATGACAGGAGTCAAAAACAACCGTCCACATCCTGTTCTGGCAATTATTTCAAAATATGAAGGTGGCGTTGCTCAATCCACATCCTACCGCTGCTCACGGATCTGGTAATATCGTAGGCAGAGCTTCAGTTTCGGTGACCTCGAGGATTGCTGTGGTTGAGTCAGCTGTTTCGTCAGAGCTTCTATGGTTGAGTCATCCTGAAACACAGCGAGCTCAGGTCTGATCTCGCTCTTTCTAATCCAGGCGAAAACCTCCGGGTCTGAGAAGAGAAGCCAATGTGGAGACAGACGCACGGGGTTCCCCTTTAGCGTTACTTTTGTCAGTATTAACAGAAAAACGGTACACAGATATAACCCTCAGCACCAGTTAATATCTGCTGACTCCACCAGTAATCCTGGATCAGCGTCTCCGTGCAGCTCTATGTGAAAACCATCTGGGCTGACAGATAACTGCCGGCTCAGGGTCGGTGTCTACAGGCCCGCGTCAACCGCTGGGTCAGCGTTTTAATGGTGTCAGGGCGCTGATATTTCGCACACGCACGCACAAACACACACACACAGTGATGGAAATGAAAGTAGGTGAAAGGGGAAATAGGGGTTTGTGTGTGTGCACATAAGACAGTGGAGTGCACAAGCCCAGGGTTGGAAATTGGCACCAGCAACCAGCCAAATGCTGGTAAAAGATGCAAGTGGCTGCTAGATTTGCTTCACTCACCGGCCTAATCTACACACCCTACGCTACTGTTCATTTAGTCCGTTCTACTAGATTCAGTTTGATTGAAAACTATAATGGTAAAATGATGACATTATTTACAGCCACAAACAACAGAACATCCACAGAGAAAAGAGCTGTATTAGTATTGTATAGTATTACATCGTACTACTTGATTAGAGGGTTTACATTGTTTGCTTGGTGTTACAACCAAGTAAGCAATGATTGATTGATTTATACTTCTTAACCTCATTTAATTCTTTTTTATTCAATAAAATGTAGGAAACTAGATCACACTGTGGACTGTCAAACAGTTTTGGGAGAGGTTTAGATATATATGCAGTGTGTGTATATGTATATGTGTATATATATATATATATATATATATACATATATATATATATATATATATATATATATATATATATATATATGTATGTATGTATGTATGTATGTATATATATATATATATATATATATATATATATATACTTGACCTAGAAGCTAATTATGTCACGTAGCAGTTGTAAGTAGTTGCTAACTGTATGTAAATGCAGCTGTTAGTCGAGGTGTCGGAGTCCATTTGACAAGGAGCCAAACGCGAGGTCGAGTCCTGGGAGGGAAACCTGAGTCATGAGTGTAGCTGATGAAACACACACTCAACTGTAGCACACACACTCTTAACATTTGGTCACTGTAGTGTTCAGTCTGCCGTCTCGCTCCAGTGACTTCACCTCCTGAAGAGCAAAGTAGTTTTAATGTGGTGGGGAATGTTAATCATCCACTCTGTCCTGCAGTGTTAGGGGCCGTTCACATGCAGCGTCTAAAAGCGGTAACTCCCTTCTACCTCCACATAGATTCAAATGAAGCAAATATATTGATTCTGGCGTTTAAAAATTGAATTGCAATTTCTTTAAAAAAAAACGCGTTACATTGATGAATCTATTTCTTTTCCCTCCCCTATTACCTGTATAAACGTATGCCTTCATTATCTGCCTCCACAGGACTCCCCAAGCAGGACTCTGGTCATTGGTGGTCCAGTTTCTTCTTTGGGAAGCAGCCTGGGATGACCCCGCTGACTGAGGAGGCACAGCAGAAGTAAGTATCAGCACTCACTGACTCATCCCTCGATACCGCCACTGCTTCTCCTTAGTCTTATTTTAGTCCTGGTTAGTTGCTGCTCGATGATTCAGTTTGGAGCTGCATCTTCCTCCTCTGGTCTTTACTTACAGATGAATCCAGACCAGCTTTGTGCATTTCGTTAAAGACCATAGATCTATTATAGGAACTGGGTACCGGACTCAAAGACTCGCCTAGCACATAGGCTAGAGCTGGGTCCATTCTTGGTTTATCCGGTCCGGTTCGGTTTACGAGCTTAAACTGGTTTGACTTAATGCAAACCAGCTGAACCAGCATTTGTCAATCTAGTTGTTTTCAGATGAAACCGTTCTGAGAGGAACCGCCTGCTGGGGAACTCCCCCGAGAACTAAACACCTTCAGGGGCTGGTGTCTCTCTTTGCTTTCGCATCGCCAATAGGAACGCTGAAGTGACGTAAACCGTCCGGCGCCGCTCGCACACAACTCCAGCTGGGAGATTGATGAGCTTCCTACGGTCCGAGAGCTCTTTTAGCTATTTTAGTAATATTATAATAATAATAATAATAAACATGCCACAATCATATAAACTCAAGCAAAATAGCTGTCACCAAGGTACCGTTTGTGATTTCAGTTTGAATCGTTCTTTGGCTCGGTGGGTGGGCTTTGTGCTACCGGGTTAGCCTTTCTTCTACTGGGTTAGCGTTTCTTCTACTGGGTTAGACTTTGTGCTACCGGATTAGACTTTGTGCTACCGGATTAGACTTTGTGCTACTGGGTTAGCGTTTCTTCTACTGGGTTAGACTTTGTGCTACCGGATTAGACTTTGTGCTACTGGGTTAGCGTTTCTTCTACTGGGTTAGACTTTGTGCTACCGGATTAGACTTTGTGCTACTGGGTTAGACTTTGTGCTACTGGGTTAGCCTTTGTGAGACCGGCCTAGCCTTGGTGCTACTGCGTTGGTTCGCTTAGCTGTGGGTTCTTAGAACTATGACAAAGTTCCTCTTGTCTGAAAACGCCTTATGACACGTTTTCACGTTCGAAAATTAAAAACTAACCTTCATCAGCAAGCTGTGCCGACGGCGTCACAGCACTAAATCCAATTTGTATTGCATTAGTAATTAGGAGTATGACAACATGGTATTATGTTTGTGTCTGACATGTCATGTGATTAAAAACACGTTTCTAGTCTGTGGGAAGGTTTTGTGTGAAAGCTGATGTGGCGACAGGCTCTGACCTGTCTCTGTGTAGATTCATCACACCTGACTCACCCTTTCTATTATACAGTAGGAAGACTGTGTAGGGGTTCTACTTGAGTAGGTTTTGGTTATTAGCAAATTAATTAATAACTAATAATATAATTATTAATATTAATAAAGATTATCAATAAACATCAATAATAAACGGGGCACCACCCTGGAATCAGGGACCAATGACCAAAACGTTAATATAGTCTCATTATATAGGCTAAACTATCAATTTGGAACGTTGATTAATAATTAAATTAATAACTATAACCAAAATAGAAAGTAAAGGTTGAAGGATATCGGAGTTCTTGACATAGCAGAGGTTGGCAGTATTCACTCTTGTGCAACATTAAAGAGACCAGCATGTATATTCCACAAACATTTATTTACAAGTTAATAAAGGTTCAAAACACAATATTAATCTAACTAAATAACTAAACTAAACAAACCAAACACAGTGTGTGTGTGGGTGTGTGTGTGTGTGTGTGAGAGAGAGAGAGAGAGGGGGGGGGGAACAAGATGGGTTCTTGTCTCAAAATGCCTGTATGGCCTACAAACAAGATGGCGAGCACTGTAAAACTACAAAGATGGCTGAATCAAAGATGGCGGAATCAAAGATGGCCGTCAGCATGTCATCACATGACCTCTTTGTTCTAGGACAGAGAGGGGGGTGATGTGTGGGTTAAGATTATCTGAAGCTGTATGTTTATGTTTAACTAATTCACAGTTTCTGTATGTGATCTTTATGTGTGTTAGATATGCAGTGGGTTAGAAAAGATGGTTAGTTGCATGCAAGACCTTGTCTATGTGAAGCATAAACTAAACACATCAGATGTGGCGAAGCCAGTTACCCAGATATCAAATACAGATAAATCAACAGTCAAACTCAATGAATAACATTAAACCAAATCAATACAAGTACTTTCTAGAAATCAAAGTTGGACAGTCTTGCTCAGCCCTGTGCGATTGCTAATGCTAAGGCCCAGTACGTTACCAATCCATGGAAGAACCGGTTTTGTGATTCCATGTGTTGAAGTTGTGGTTCCAAGTCAAAGAGGTCGTCTTTGCTGTTAGTTTGGTGCTAACTTCTTTGCTTGATAGCTTGACGTTAGCTGGTGAAAAGGGCAGAGCACTCGCGTCGTCTGCCGTTTGGTTCCTTGGTTGCAATGGCTGTTTCCTAACAGGCCATTGATCAGAACCAGAACTGGTTTGCAAGTTCTGGACTTGAGAGCCGTTCACCTCAACCAGGTCAGCCTGGGTTGAGTAGATGAAGAGCAGAGAGAGCGCAGCAGCTCACCTCTCACACGTCAGGAGAGATGAGCAGATGAGAAGAAAGAGGTCGAAAGAGAAGGAACAAAGAACATTCCTCTGGTTTTGTTCTGTGTGAATTTCACACCTAGGTGTGAAATGTTACTGTAGCCAATGAGGACTGAGATGAGTCCTGTGGTCAAGGATCAGGTTACTGAGGTCACTTGAAACCAGCCAGATGCTGGGTCCCTACAACTGGATTCTCACTCTGTCTCTTTGTCTGTCTCAGGGCGGGGGTTCAAGGTGCAGTGACGAATGGTCAGATCACCTGCGTTGCCAGGGAGATGGTGATGAAGCGCCAGGTGAGTGAGAGCAGCGACGCAGGAAGTCCCACCTCCTCCTGATCCCGCTGTCTCACTCTGATCCACGCCGCACCTCGAGGGGGGGGAATCAAACCAACAACCAATGACCAACGCTAGGTGACGGGACGATGGCCCGTTAACCACCTTGTAGTTTTTTTATAGAATATTATTCATTGTAGTTATAGGCTGCCTTACCTGTTTTTGTTCCTGTAACCTTTTTTTATTGACCAAGAAAAAAAAAAAATAATAAAAAAAAAAAAACCAAGATGATGATGCAACTGAGAAACTCCTTTTGTGTTTGTTTTCTAACATTTGTACAGTGTTTGTAATACTGTGGTGCACACACATCCACATGCCTTTGTTAAACATTTTTCACTTTTGTCACCCTGTGATTGCAAATGCAATAAAGTTAGACTCTCGCAGCCTAACGCTCTGTGTCGGGTTCACGTCTCTGTTCTCTTCTTACACACAACATGATTTAACTCTGTTTATGCTTTATGAAAATAAGCGGTGTGGTCATAGCTGTTGGTTGAAGTGTCCCTATAAGGACCCGGAGGTGAAGGAGTTACTGTTTGCCAGGGAATGGTTCACTGGTTTTGTACTGGGCTATTGGAGGAACAGAGTAAACACTGAGAGCAGCACTTCATGCCCTCACACTGCTGCTGTGAACCCGGAGTCTGGGGTTGAGCAACCGTTGGCTCCGTGTCTAAACACCCACCACATCTGGAAACATCTGGAGCCCAGCAGTCTATATGGATTAAAAAAACATTCCTGCACACGCTGGGTTGAACTTTCCCCTACAGAGGGTTCCAACTTCTGTTCTCTTCCTCCTGAAGTTTCAATCCAATTTGAAATGCCTACATCTTCAGATGTGTTTTTGTTTTTCTAAACTCACACTTAAGAGTTAACGTTGACACTAGATGCACTTTCAAAATAATTCCATAATTAGAGGACTTTTTCTGTGGTTAGAAAAATACATAAATGAACATTGATATTGTAAGAATTACTTTGGCTCATTAGCTCTTCTCTCCAGAGTGCGCTGTCTAAAAAGCAGAAACAGCTCAAATGATGTCGGCCTTTTGTTGAAAGAGTTTAATATTTGACATGTGCTGTAAAAAATAAGTGTAGACAATTATAACTAATTAAAAGGCCATAGCAGCCAGACACATTAAAATACAATAAAACAAACACAGATTAAAATACAAATGGAAGTTAAATATTAAGTTGGTCAATATGAAGAATAATGATTCAGGTGTTATTTAATGTTCTTGATGTGCAAAGAGAAGAGTTGTAAAGTCTGATAGCCCTCAGGAATGATCTCCATATCATCACTTTAATGCTGCAGCTGGTGGAGCTCATTATAAACTACTTTATATGATGCTAGATTGTGAATTTCACACCTTATCTTATTTCATCCTTTATAATTATACATTTTTATATAATTATTAATATTTTATAATAGATCACATTGTATTTGTTGATTTATATTTTGCACTATTAGCCTATTATTATTAAAACCATTGTGTTTGTACCACTAGGAAGAGCATGTCTATATCTCTGTGTGAGTTTATGGAATTGTTTAGATGAAGAAATTAAGCAAATTAATGAATGTAACAGAATGTATAAAACAGTGTTTTGAGAGGTACATGATGAGAAAGGGTCTTAATGTCTCTCTGGTTTGTTTTATATACATTAAGATAGATCAGGTTTCTATAAAGTAGCAGAAACATTTAAATACTCATCCAGTTAACCGACGACAACAACAACAACAACAACAACAACACGGAGCTTCATGAAGGATTCATGTTAGTGTCGCTGTTAGCTGCTGCTACTGACAGCTAGCAGCCTGTTGCTAGGCTACTGACAGTTAGTTAGCAGCCTGTTGCTAGGCTACTGACAGTTAGTTAGCAGCCTGTTGCTAGGCTACTGACAGTTAGTTAGCAGCCTGTTGCTAGGCTACTGACAGTTAGCTAGCAGCCTGTTGATAGGCTACTGAGAGTTAGCTAACGAGCTAATCCCTTCACCGGAAGTGGTCGTTTCCTGGCTGCTGTTGGAGGCCTTGGAGACACCATGAATCTGATGTTCCAGATGTCCTGGAGAAGCTTCACCTGACTCAGGTAGGAGCTGCTGGAGGTAATGTTAGTGTTGTTGTTCTGGGTTCAGTTAAATCAAGAAGCTCTGCTGTCTGTCTGTCTGTCTGTCTCTCTGCTGCTGTCTGTCTGTCTGTCTGTCTGTCTCTCTGCTGTCTGTCTGTCTGTCTGTCTCTCTGCTGCTGTCTGTCTGTCTGCTGCTGCTGTCTGTCTGTCTCTCTGCTGTCTGTCTGTCTGTCTGTCTGTCTGTCTCTCTGCTGCTGTCTGTCTGTCTGCTGCTGCTGTCTGTCTGTCTGTCTGTTGCTGCTGTCTGTCTGTCTGTCTGTCTGTCTCTCTGCTGCTGTCTGTCTGTCTGTCTGTTGCTGCTGTCTGTCTGTCTGTCTGTCTCTCTGCTGTCTGTCTGTCTGTCTGTCTCTCTGCTGTCTGTCTGTCTGTCTGTCTCTCTGCTGTCTGTCTGTCTGTCTGTCTCTCTGCTGTCTGTCTGTCTGTCTGTCTGTCTGTCTCTCTGCTGTCTGTCTCTCTGCTGTCTGTCTGTCTGTCTGTCTCTCTGCTGTCTGTCTGTCTGTCTGTCTGTCTGTCTCTCTGCTGTCTGTCTGTCTGTCTGTCTGTCTCTCTGTCTGTCTGTCTCTCTGCTGTCTGTCTGTCTGTCTGTCTGTCTGTCTCTCTGCTGTCTGTCTGTCTCTCTGCTGTCTGTCTGTCTCTCTGCTGTCTGTCTGTCTGTCTGTCTCTCTGCTGTCTGTCTGTCTGTCTGTCTGTCTCTCTGCTGTCTGTCTGTCTGTCTGTCTGTCTGTCTCTCTGCTGTCTGTCTGTCTGTCTGTCTGTCTCTCTGCTGTCTGTCTGTCTGTCTGTCTGTCTCTCTGCTGTCTGTCTGTCTGTCTGTCTGTCTGTCTGTCTCTCTGCTGTCTGTCTGTCTGTCTGTCTGTCTCTCTGCTGTCTGTCTGTCTGTCTGTCTGTCTCTCTGCTGTCTGTCTGTCTGTCTGTCTGTCTCTCTGCTGTCTGTCTGTCTGTCTGTCTGTCTGTCTGTCTGTCTGTCTGTCTGTCTGTCTCTCTGCTGTCTGTCTGTCTGTCTGTCTGTCTCTCTGCTGTCTGTCTGTCTGTCTGTCTGTCTCTGCTGTCTGTCTCTCTGCTGTCTGTCTGTCTGTCTGTCTGTCTGTCTGTCTGTCTGTCTGTCTGTCTGTCTGTCTGTCTGCTGTCTGTCTGTCTGTCTGTCTCTCTGCTGTCTGTCTGTCTGTCTGTCTCTCTGCTGTCTGTCTGTCTGTCTGTCTGTCTGTCTCTGCTGTCTGTCTGTCTGTCTGTCTGTCTGTCTGTCTGTCTCTCTGCTGGTGCTTCATGTGTGTTTTTGTGTGCATGATGCTGAAATGCTGCTTCCTCTTATCTGTCTGCAGTATTTGCATTTGGTGTTGTTGTTGTTTTTCAACAAGTTTTCTGTCATATCGTCTTTGTGGGAAACTCAGTACACTTTTGTTACATCCGAGGTAAAGTCACCTTGACATTTTCTCCACATACTTCATCACTCCAAGCCCAAGAAAAGTATTTCAGCTGCATCTCTATTCTTTGAGACATCGATCCTGTAAACCTTTGTTCTATGCTGCTGCTTTGCCAACATTAAACTCATATTCTTGTACTTATTGTCAACTGCTGCATAACATTTTAGATGCTTTGATTTGTTTGTAAAATATGCATAAATGATGATCTGCTGCCTAGCTGACATGTCTTACCTGCTACATACATCAGCTGTGTGTTGCCGGGTTTACATTTATCTCACTTCACTTGATGGTAAACTCTCTGTAATGTCTGGAGATGCAAACAACTGACAAACACCAACCAAACACGTCTAATTGAAATGCACTAATTCAGTTTTTGGGGGAAGGTTATTGTGTTTCTTTGCTGTGTGCTTTCATGGAGGTGACAAAGTTTAGACGCATGACTTCTTGCTTCGTTGAGGTCAGTCTTCTCACGCTAATCTGAAATGTCACATATCAAAGAGCTCATGGCT
The DNA here is from genome assembly GCF_043250625.1 of Sebastes fasciatus. Classification (NCBI taxonomy): domain Eukaryota; kingdom Metazoa; phylum Chordata; class Actinopteri; order Perciformes; family Sebastidae; genus Sebastes; species Sebastes fasciatus. Next base: position 34,985,041 of record NC_133802.1, on the reverse strand, counting down.
GCACTTTTTAAAGCTGACTAGGCTGCTAAACCACATTCAACATGACTCACCTTGGTGGCAGAGCTGGTTCTGATTCAGAGTCCGTCCTCTTCAGTCTAATCTTGTATTTCGTTGGGGTGTAACGATAGCGGTTCAGTGAATCATCGATACATATCATCATATTTAAGATACGCCTTTATTTTGAAATTTCCATTGCACATCTCGTCTGTTTCACCATTTCCGTCCAAACGCACCTCCTTCCTACAGAGCCCAGTAATACAATGTCAAATCACATTTTAGTTTCTTTTTGTGAGTTTATATTTAAAGGTCCAGTGTGTAGGGTCTAGCGGTGAGGGTGAGGAGATTGCAACCAACTGAAGCGTCTCCCGTGTGCCGAGCGTGTTGGAGAGCCACGGTGGCCGACGCAAAAATGCGAATGTCCCTCTCTAGAGCCATCTGGAGCAGAGCCAGTGTGTACGTGGGAAGTGAGTGGTGAAGAGAGAGAGAGAGAGAGCGGCGGGGTTGGGAACGAGTAACGTTATCGACTCTGTCACAAGCAGGAAAAGTTAACAGAGTTTGGTTTGTCCGTTCTAGGCTACTGTAGAAACATGATGGTGCAACATGGCGGACTCCGTGAAGAGGACCGGCTCCCTATGTAGATATAAACGGCTCATTTAAGCTAACGAAAACACAACGACTCTTATCATCAGGTGATTAAACGGGCGAATGATATCGTCTCATATCGATCGCAGGGCCCTGAATTACAGGGAGAAATTGGCAACCAATTCTTGGCCTTTGGTTGCCATCAGTGGAAACCACTTTTTAACACAGAAAATAGGGACAGTAAACAGCAAAACATGCACCCCGACATAAATACATTTTTAATATTTATTGCGTTAGTTATATTTTACTGGCAACCATATTTTTTAGTTTGGGCAACCAAAAGCTGACGCCTGGTTGGCAGCCTGGCAACCACTTTTAAAAGTTAGTGTTGAGCCCTGAATTGAATCTAAACAAAATCGTATCGTGGCAGACTGTTAATATCGTATTGTGATAGTATTTTATTATATCGTATTAATAACTCTTTATGATGCAGCTACTCTGGCTGCATTGCTGTAAATAAAAAATATTTATTTATTATTTCCACATGCAGTTTTTAAGAGTATAGTCTTTGATTATTGTTTTTATTAGCTTTGTGATTAACATTTTTTTTTCTGTATGTGTTTACCTGGATGGTGAACTGCTGCCTTTACAATGGTCATTTTATTTACAGGTGTAAATAAAGCTGAGTTCAATTGAATTAAAACAACCGATAAACTCTCAATGCTTCTATTTAAGATCATCGGCTAAGTTAAGGCAATAAATAAAAAAGTAAACCGTCATTAATACTGTATTTATTAATACTGTACATTCAAGATATATTCTTATTCATTTCTTATTTATACCAGTCTGGCATTTATATCTAATACACTTTATAGATCCCACTTCTCAGCATTTAGTATTTACTTATTTGCACTATGGTTATTTGTTTTGTTGGATGTCTTAATGCAAAAATTTGTACATATTTCTTATATTCTCATATTCTTATTTTTTAATTTTTTAATTTTAGTACTTACATCTCTTAACTTACATTGTAGCATTATTTACATAATTTACATGTTCCTTACTCTTTATTTCTATTTTCTTACATTTATTTATGTTTACAAAAGAGTAACTGTAACACGCTAATTTCTCCCTGAGAATTAATAAAGTATTTCTGATTCTGATTCTGAAAACAGTTTCTGATCAAATGTATATCCAGATCGTCCTAGTGGTGGCCGTCACATCAAGGCCCACCTGCTCCGTGCACACAGTTGAGGTGACGACGATGCACGAAGCAAACATCGACCCAAAAGTCCAATCCCACCATCTCCCTTTATCTTCTGATTAATACAAGTTCTCCTGACATGTGGAGAAACATCTGCCTGCTGACTGTAGCGCAGCACAAATCCTGACGCACGGATTTTTTCCCATTTGACTGTAAAGTGGGTTTGTGTAAGCAGCGCCGTCCTCTATTCACCCCCCCCGCCCCCTCGGTCTCTGTGTGTCTCTATGAAACAGAGGAAAGACAAACAATGGTGCAAAGTGGCCGCTCTGCACGGCCGTGTTGAAAGGTTGAAAAGAGGGTTTGTTCTGCGGCCGCTCGTCCTCCCACGCTGCAGTTTTTCCAGGTCAGCGGGTGCTCGGAGGGTCATCGAGTGGGAGCGAAGGAGGTTTCCTCTCTTCTCTGTCTGGATCTCAGTCATCAGACTCTTCCTCAATCTGTTTCTCAACATCTGTTGTTCCTTTAGCTCTGTGGTTGTTGTGCTGGGCGATGGTTGAAATCAATATCATGGTAGTATTAAGAACATTGATTAAGGTGCAGTACCAGCTAGGGGTGGGAAAAAAATGGATTTATCTATATATCGCGATGTTGAAATAGATATTTTAATGCCAGAATCGATTTATTTACTCATCTGAGTCTCTGTGGAGGTAGAAGGAAGTTACCGCTTTTATTGTTGTAGTCTGAGTAACGTGACGTCATATCCGTTCCGTATCCGTCAACCAAAACAAACCTCAGAGAGTCTAAAACGTTGGAGGGTCGTCGTGGATACGACCTGCACCCTCCCATGTTAAATCCAGCGTGGTAAACACTACACATCCAGTAAAGGATGGAAACACTTTGGGTTTCACACATTGACAGGAAAAGCAGAGCTACACAGAGCAGAGCTAAAGCTGCACGCTAACTCTGTCACGGACAGGAAACGTTATCGTATGACGGTAACGTGGCGGTGGAGTCAGCCGTCGCTCTCGTCTCCGTGGTCAAATGGGCCGACGCTACGACTGTAGAGCACCCAGATACTGACATTATGTTCTCTGCATTGAAACGGCCCCGATGGAGCTGACCATGGATGGATAAAGAGAACGGAGCTGACGGGAGAGCTAGAGACCACCTTGGAGAAGTTAGAGGAAGTAGACATGTGGGACTACGTCCGCTTTTCAAAATAAGGCGTTAACAAAGGGAACTGTATATACAAAATACATCTATGGAAATCAGACTGATGGATTATATTCACCAGAAGTATAAAACATTACATGGCCCTCATAAATTTAAAAGAAAATACCACTAATGTGGTATAAATGTCTTTATTCTTTGATTTCTGGGTTGCTGGATGATAAATATAATAAATATTACTTGACAATGATCCTGATCTATTTGACTTCAGGACATCTCTGACTACAGACATGCTGAAAATCAAACATTTGTACTGGATTCATTTAGAGATTTTACAAAGTAAAAGTCCCTAGAATTGTAAGATTCAACTTTTTCCCTTCATGGTCTAGTGTTAAAAAAGTTAACAATAATCACAATAAATCTTAATACATATTGAATCGGCACAGTGTTGTGATAGTATTGAATCAGGAGATAGGTGAATTTTCTCATTTGATACTGTACAGCTGCTTGTGGTTTCAGAGTTGCTGTTATTTGCTGCCGGTTTATTCAGGACATCCAGAGATGAGCAGCCGACTCCCTTCTTCCATATTAAAAAACAACTAAAAACAAAATTTAAATACACGTCCGTGAATCATAACATATATTGGATTATCCTCAGTACCTGAGTACCTGTACATTTAACTTGAGACTGGAGTTAAAATGACTCCAAACAAAACATAAACTAACCTGAAGTTTCACAGTACCGGCCCACTGAAATGATCCTGTGAGGCTCAGTTTTAGGACCATTTTAACCACTTTGCTCAATTAAAGAGCTGCAATTTGCCCAAACCCAACATGTTGGTGCAACCTTTGACTCCACTTGAGGCCTCCAATTTCATAAAATTGCAAATATGCAACCAGAATTTTTCACTGCATCAACAGGATTAAACCTCGGGCACTTTTTCCTCAGTGATCTTTAAGTGTCTTTTTATGTAGAAATCGTCCACTTTGTCTGTGCTCGTCCGTTTGACCGAAGCTGTGAAGTCCTGAGCAGCCGACGGGGCTGAGAAACGGGGAAGTAATGCTGATTTCTTAACTTCCTTTCAGTCTGTGAACCAATGAGGTGCGCTTGTTTCCTTCTACTTGACGCCGCGGTCAGCAGGGCTGCTCGGTTTGGAGGTGGAGAAGTGAAGAGAAGAAGAAGAGCCCAGGACGATGTTGACCCATAATCCTTTGGTTCCAATCCCACCTGGGAATGCTGAGAAGAGGGAAACACATACAAGTCTCATTTGAGTCATAAAACAATTAAAATTCAACCGCACATTTTTTATCTGTTCAAGATGTACCTTAAAGGGAGATTTGTCAAATATTTAATCCTCTTATCAACATGAGAGTGGACAAATATGCTGCTTTATAGAAAATGTATGTATATATTTGTAGTTTATTTAGAGTGAATCACTCGGCGTCCTGCTGCTATAACTAAACACCAGAGCAAGCAACCAAATGAGTAAAGTAGTCGTCCCCGGCTGACAAACACACCGTTTCTCTCTCACATGTCCTAAAATCTACAGTCCTCTGCTGCTTTTAATCTCCTTTTAGGAAGGAAATGTTCTATTGGTGGCCCCTTTTTAAAGATTTTTGTGTTCAGTAGGAAAGAATGAGCTGAGAGACGCAGACAGGAAGTCTGAAAGTGTTGACTAAAACATTTTTTAATGGGACTTCTTAACAAAAAGAAAAATATAGAATAACTCCAGCTTCATATATATTTCTATAACTCTTCTGTCTGAAACAGCAGTTGGACTTAGACTGCATGTGTGTGTGAATGTTCTGCATGCCGACCTACTTACTTACTGAACAGTCGAGTCTTTGTATTTATAACATGAGTGCTTGTATGTCAACTTGCTTGTAGACCTACTTGTTCATTCAGGGTCAGAAAAGCTCTTTAAAAGTTCAGGAAATGCCATTGAAGAGGTCAAACCCTCTCTGGTAATACATAAATATGAAATAATACATAAAACCTTTTTTTTTTGTATTTCACACAAATTACATGTTTATTATGTTTGATTTCATCTAAATGTTGCATGTATTTTAAGTGAATTTACAAAAAGGAAAATGTGACTCAGTTTAAGTTTTTATAATTTCTTTTCTCTATCACTTCCCACCTAATATCATAATTATGTTGCTGTGTGTGACAGCAAAGCATTGACTATGTTTACGTGCACATTAATATTCCACTATAATTCCGAATTTGATACGGGTCACGTAAATAACATATTCCCAATGGAACATTTTCTGATTAAGTCATGTTGGATATGTAAATATTATTCAGGTTTTAGGAGCATTGTTTTGGTCATGTATACAGCGCTCTTTGCCAAAATTTAGAGTAAGTTTGGAGCGTTATTTAACCTCCTTCTCCAACATGGTTGGTGTCAATGGATTCATCAGGTTTTCTAGTTTCATGTGATAGTATCTTCAGTCTAGCTTTAAAACTGAGCCGCTACAACCTAAAAATCGCAGGTTGTGTTAAAAAAATGAGAGCCGGACCTGATCACCAACACCAGATCACGCTGTGACCTCTGTGATGCTTTTGTGGCTAAATGGCAGCAAACCCCTGCAGTGAGAAAGCCGTCCTAGAATAGCATACCACATGCACTGTGTGTGTGTGTGTGTGTGTGTGTGTTTGTGTGTGTATAGAGGTTTACCAGGAGGCGTTGCCATGGTGACCCAGAGGGTGACCTGTCTCTGATTGTGTCTGACGGAGTCGTTCTGACAGCTGAACGCAGGCTTCATCTGCTCCGGACCGGAGGGATGGAAGTCTATTTAGAGAGAGAGAGACATGTAGTCAGTGATAACACTCTCTTAATTAACCTTCTCAGACTTTACCGTCCGTCAGAGGCTCTGGTAACGTGAGAAAAACATTCACATTCAGCAGAACAAAGGTGTTTTTGAAACGTGTGTTGGGTCTGGATGAGTTCCCAGAACACTGCGGTGAAACAGGTAAAGACATAGTGACTGTAAGTGCATGCATGAATAGTGAAGAACAGTAGGCTGGAATCTGCAGAAGAACTTGATCAATAGGACGAAGATGACCCACCCACTCTGGGTTTGACTGGCAGATTAATCAAAGATGAACAGAGAGTTATCAGCCCCGAGCGACAGAGACGGGTTAAAAAGGTTTAAAACGGAGACTGACTACTAGTTATACTTCCTTGTTTTCTTTTCCTTTTTCTTTATTTCTCATGTTCTCGTTAACCCTCTGAGACCCACCATAGACCTGTTCTAGTCTTCTTTAGGGGGGTCCAGAGGGTCTTTAGGGGGAGATAGCAGGTCAACAGTAGATGTCACATAGAAGTGGTGTACATCATCTGAAAGCTGGAACCTGAAGATTAATCTGAGATGCAGCTCAGCACTGAGGGTCAAGTTGTTCTAGTATCAGGTCTTAGAACATGATGATAGACGTATCTGATGGTCATCTCCATGCTCTATTATGTCTCATAAGTTGTTACAGCACTTTTTGGGGTTGATTCCATTTGTTACACAGATTTGGTACTAAATTTAACCATTTTTTACCACTGGAGAATTAATAAAAATGATCAATAATCCCTCCAAAATATCACATTAAGACACCAAGACCTTGAGGAACACCAGAGAAAAAGACATGTTGAGATTTGGTATCAAAAACTTTTGACATTTGGAGATTTCTGCAAGAATTGCATTTTTTCGGCGATTGGATTGCGAGCACTTGTGTTGTGTAAACTACTCAGAAACCACCTTATTGATCAATCTAGCTAGGAAAGCCATCCATCCTCTGAATGCTCTAGGTCTCTAGTTTGATCCATCCATCCTCTGAATGCTCTAGGTCTGTAGTCTGATCCATCCATCATCTGAATGCTCTAGGTCTCTAGTTTGATCCATCCATCCTCTGAATGCTCTAGGTCTCTAGTTTGATCCATCCATCCTCTGAATGCTCTAGGTCTCTAGTTTGATCCATCCATCCTCTGAATGCTCTAGGTCTCTAGTTTGATCCATCCATCCTCTGAATGCTCTAGGTCTCTAGTCTGATCCATCCATCCTCTGAATGCTCTAGGTCTCTAGTTTGATCCATCCATCCTCTGAATGCTCTAGGTCTCTAGTTTGATCCATCCATCCTCTGAATGCTCTAGGTCTCTAGTTTGATCCATCCATCCTCTGAATGCTCTAGGTCTCTAGTTTGATCCATCCATCCTCTGAATGCTCTAGGTCTCTAGTTTGATCCATCCATCCTCTGAATGCTCTAGGTCTCTAGTTTGATCCATCCATTCTCTGAATGCTCTAGGTCTCTAGTCTGATCCATCCATCCTCTGAATGCTCTAGGTCTCTAGTTTGATCCATCCATCCTCTGAATGCTCTAGGTCTCTAGTTTGATCCATCCATCCTCTGAATGCTCTAGGTCTCTAGTCTGATCCATCCATCCTCTGAATGCTCTAGGTCTCTAGTTTGATCCATCCATCCTCTGAATGCTCTAGGTCTCTAGTTTGATCCATCCATCCTCTGAATGCTCTAGGTCTCTAGTCTGATCCATCCATCCTCTGAATGCTCTAGGTCTCTAGTTTGATCCATCCATCCTCTGAATGCTCTAGGTCTCTAGTTTGATCCATCCATCCTCTGAATGCTCTAGGTCTCTACTCTGATCCATCCATCCTCTGAATGCTCTAGGTCTCTAGTCTGATCCATCCATCCTCTGAATGCTCTAGGTCTCTAGTTTGATCCATCCATCCTCTGAATGCTCTAGGTCTCTAGTTTGATCCATCCATCCTCTGAATGCTCTAGGTCTCTAGTTTGATCCATCCATCCTCTGAATGCTCTAGGTCTCTAGTTTGATCCATCCATCCTCTGAATGCTCTAGGTCTCTAGTCTGATCCATCCATCCTCTGAATGCTCTAGGTCTCTAGTTTGATCCATCCATCCTCTGAATGCTCTAGGTCTCTAGTCTGATCCATCCATCCTCTGAATGCTCTAGGTCTCTAGTCTGATCCATCCATCCTCTGAATGCTCTAGGTCTCTAGTTTGATCCATCCATCCTCTGAATGCTCTAGGTCTCTACTCTGATCCATCCATCCTCTGAATGCTCTAGGTCTCTAGTTTGATCCATCCATCCTCTGAATGCTCTAGGTCTCTACTCTGATCCATCCATCCTCTGAATGCTCTAGGTCTCTAGTTTGAGCCATCCATCCTCTGAATGCTCTAGGTCTCTAGTTTGAGCCATCCATCCTCTGAATGCTCTAGGTCTCTAGTTTGATCCATCCATCCTCTGAATGCTCTAGGTCTCTAGTCTGATCCATCCATCCTCTGAATGCTCTAGGTCTCTAGTTTGATCCATCCATCCTCTGAATGCTCTAGGTCTCTAGTTTGATCCATCCATCCTCTGAATGCTCTAGGTCTCTAGTTTGTTCCATCCATCCTCTGAATGCTCTAGGTCTCTAGTTTGATCCATCCATCCTCTGAATGCTCTAGGTGTCTAGTTTGTGGCTGTAAAGTTTCATGAGGCTGTGATTATCCTACTGCATGAAAAAAACTGCATGTGATTATCATAAAGACTGTGGAGCGTTATTTAGCTTCCATCCCGCCATGGTTGGTATCGATGGCTTCATTAGGTTTTCTAGTTTCATATGATATCTGTAGTTTCATTGTAGCCCTAAAACTGAACCTACTAGAGCCTCTGAAAGACAGTAAAGTCAGCGGGTCTCAGAGGGTTAAAACAAACAGCGTGTTATTTTTCCTGGAAGACACGAGTTCAGTCAGCAAGGTCAAAGGTCAACGGTTCAGAAGGCTTGTTTTGCTAAAACACACGTGTGATTTTACGGTTTGTTTCTACCTTTACCCTGCATGAAGGAAACGCGTGCATACAGTACACACACACTGAATTCTGAACCACCTTTGTTCCCCTTCAAATATTTTCCTCAGGCTTTAAAAATAAAGTTTACTGTGTGTGTGTGTGTGTTTGTGTGTGTGTGTGAGTGTGAGTGTGTGTGTGTGAGTGTATGTGTGTGTGTGTGGTCATACTTCTGTAGAAGTGGTTGCGGGCGAGCAGACAGGCTGGAGAGTTGACGCTGGTCATGATGTGTTGGATATCTGGAGTCTCCGACCTACAGGGTCACCATGCTGGAGAGAGACAGAGAGGGGGGGGGGTTAAGGTCCAAACTGATGATTCAGGTAGCAGGAGGTAAAAGCTGGACATCAGTTGTATGTGAACAAAAACTCAAGTAGAGCTGTCAGTCAATTAAAATATTGAATTGCAAATTAATCCCACATTTTTTATCTGTTCTAAATGTACCTTAAAGGGAGATTTGTCCAGTATTTAATCCTCTTATCAACATGGGAGTGGACAAATATGCTGCTTTATGCAAATGTATGTTTATATTTATTATTGTAAATCAATTAACACAAAACAATGACAGATATTGATCCAGAAACCCTCACAGGTACTGCATTTAGGATAAAACAATATGCTCAGATCATAACATGGCAAACTGCAGCCCAACAGGCAACAACAGCTGTCAGTGTGTCAGTGTGCTGACTTGACTATGACTTGCCCCCAACTGCATGTGATTATCATAAAGTGGGCATGTCTGTAAAGGGGAGACTCGTGGGTACCCATAGAACCCATTTACATTCACTGATCTGGAGGTCAGAGGTCAAGAGACCCCTTTGAACATGGACAAGACAGTTTTTCCTCAACAAAATTTAGCATAAGTTTGGAGCGTTATTTAACCTCCTTCTTGTCAAGCTAGTCTGACATGGTTGGTACCGATGGATTCATCAGGTATATAGTTTCATATGATACCAGTATCTTCACTCTAGATTTAAAACTGAGCCGCTACAACCTACAAATCATAAGTTGCATTAATGTGTTAAAGAAATGAGTGGCGTTTAAACGCAAAAATATAGACATTTAAAGACATCTCCTTGAAAACTGGACATTTTTCACTAATAGACCAAATTATGAATTGATTAATGTAGAAAACCATCAATAATGAATATTATTGATCATAAGTTGCAGCCCTATGTGACTAAAATATGTCAGCTGGCTGCAAACAAAATCTCTCCCTTAAAATGGACAATAAATAAAGATTGACAGAAATGGAAGGGAGGACAGAGGACAGAGGACAGAGGACAGAGGACAGAGGACAGAGGACAGAGGACAGAGGACAGAGCCACTTACAGAAAGTCAAACTGCACCGACAGAGAGTCAGAAACATGATGTCAGAGGGAGACAAGGTTAAAGACAGACGGTAAATAGAGTCAGCTTAAATAAAGATAGAGTAAATAGAGCTGAGTTGAACGTCCAAATGAGCAAACAGAGGAAACGATTCTTCTTCCGATGAACGCAGGGACAGTTTGTTCAACCTGATCACCTCATGCTGCTATTATTAGATACTGTCTGTGTGTATGTGATCTTTTCACGACGGAATAACAACAGAAATACCACGAAAAACACGGTCTACTGTGCGACATAGCACATGTCGAAAGAAAAATATATGGATCAGTGTTTCCCAAAGCCCACGATGACGTCCTCAAACGTCCTGTTTTGTCCACAACTCAAAGATATTCAGTTTACTCTCATAGAGGAGGAAAGAAACCAGGAAATATTCACAGTTAAGAAGCTGGAATCAGAATTTAGACTGTTTTTAAATGAGAAATTACTCACACCAATAATCGATTAATTTAATAGTTGAAAAACAATCATTAGTTTCAACCCAAACTTAAATCCAGACTAAAGACATTTAAGTTGTGTGAAGAAAACTATTACATACACAATTAAGCTCGTAAATAAAAAAAAGTAGGGCTGTCAAAGTTAAAGTTAGAGTGAAGATACTGGTCTCACAGTAAACTATAAAACCTGATGAATCCATCGGTACCAACTATGTCAGACTAGCTCGTCATGAAGGAGGTTAAATAACGCTCCAGACTTAAACTACATTTTGTCGAGGAAAAACTGTCATGGCCATTTTCAAAGGGGTCCCTTGACCTCTGACCTCCAGATGTGTGAAAAAGCATGAGGCAGCATATTTGTCCACTCTCATGTTGATAAGAGTTTTAAATACTTGACAAATCTCCCTTTAAGGTTCATTTAGAACAGATAATAAATGTGATTTATTTGCGATTTATCGATTGACAACCCCAGTTATTAATATACATTTATTTATTATCAGAATAAATAGGTGACAAACATTCAACAGAACCAACATGGATTTATGTAAAGCACTGAATAAATCAAATAATCAATATGTAAACAACTGCTGTGATTCCCATCTCATCAAATGCCCCGTTTCAAATGTTGATGAGACATTGTAACCTCCGCCCCGCCGGAGGCAAACGGCGGGCGACCAGGGCGAAGCTGCCGCACTGCACTGGAGTCAAGGTTGGGAATGGCGGGCCGGGCCCGGTAGCACCGGATAGGAACCCCGGCGCCCGTCCGAGCAGCATATTTGTCCACTCCCATGTTGATAAGAGGATTAAATACTTGACAGATCTCCTTTTAAGGTTAATTTAGAACAGATAAAAAATGTGTGATTAATCGTGATTAAGTATTTTAATCGATTGACGGAGTCGGTTTCTATATAAATCATTTGCAGCTCCTCTCCATGTTCTTGAAAATATAAAAAAATATGCAATTTTACCATCAACAACCTGAATCTGTAATTGCTGGGACGGGATCACGATCCAGAGGAAGTTAATGAGAAGGAAAGTAAAAACTACCAGAATTCATCTTCATCTATCCCGAGATGTTGTTCACCTCTTTGACTGATAAACTAAACTAGTGGTTCTGGTCTGTTAGACGATCCGGTTCAGGTGTTCTTCCATGGATCATCAGGTAATACTGAGATGTGTTGTTTTAGCAGATGATCTGTTGGATTCAAGTCAACAACCTGCGGGCAGTTTGTGTTTGTTTCAGGTCTCTTCCTGTCCCGGTTCAGTTAGCTGTCCCTGTTGGCTTTAGATAAAAGTTTCTTTTTCTGGGGTCAAAATATTTGTTTTGCTGTTGAAATCCATCTAATCTGTGGAGCGTCTGCTGACTTTCATGGAAGCAGTCGGTCATTTATTTTTACAGATCCAGGGATCACAGTTCTGTTTTCAACAGCCTCGCTGCTCCAGGTTGTTTGTGCTGTAAAACACACATTTTACTGTCGTCCTCGAGCATCAGCTGTCTCCTTCAAAGGAACACATTTTTAAAGATAAGAGACAGAAAAAAAGGATGTACCTGGAAACCCCTGCAGCTGTGTGGATGTAGATATGAGCAGCAGTGTATTTAAGGATGGATGTTACTATGACACACTTAAAATGTGTTGACACGAGAGGCACGGCTACGGTGTTGGTTAAATAAATATGTTTGTTCATGCTGAGATCTCTCTAATGCCTTGCAGAAGGATTTCTGTTGTGTTTTTGTAATGATTATATTCTGAGGTGGGTCACACAGATATTAAAAAGATGCAGCTTTTTATATCGCAGACTGTTGTAGTCTAATTTTTTAAACAGTTTCTAAATTTGAATTTGAAAAGAGAAAATAGCGTTACGCCAAGGGGGGCGTGATGCCAAGGCCAAGGGGCATGACGCCAAGGCCAAGGGGAGTGACGCCAAGGCCAAGGGACGTGACGCCAAGGCCAAGGGGCGTGACGCCCAGGCCAAGGGGCGTGACGCCAAGGTCAAAGGGCGTGACGCCAAGGCCAAGGGACGTGACGCGAAGGCCAAGGGACGTGACGCCAAGGCCAAAGGGCGTGACGCCAAGGCCAAGGGACGTGACGCCAAGGCCAAGGGACGTGACGCCAAGGCCAAGGGACGTGACGCCAAGGCCAAGGGACGTGACGCCAAGGCCAAGGGGAGTGACGCCAAGGCCAAGGGACGTGATGCCAAGGCCAAGGGGCGTGGCGCCATGGCCAAGGGACGTGATGCCAAGGCCAAGGGACGTGACGCCAAGGCCAAGGGACGTGACGCCAAGGCCAAGGGACGTGACGCCAAGGCCAAGGGGCGTGACGCCAAGGCCAAGGGGCGTGACGCCAAGGGGCGTGGCGCCAAGGCCAAAGGGCGTGACGCCAAGGCCAAGGGACATGACGCCAAGGCCAAGGGACGTGACGCCAAGGGACGTGACGCCAAGGGACGTGACGCCAAGGCCAAGGGACGTGACGCCAAGGCCAAGGGACGTGACGCCAAGGCCAAGGGACGTGAGGCCAAGGCCAAAGGGCGTGACGCCAAGGCCAAGGGACGTGACGCCAAGGCCAAGGGACGTGACGCCAAGGCCAAGGGACGTGACGCCAAGGCCAAGGGACGTGACGCCAAGGCCAAGGGACGTGACGCCAAGGCCAAGGGGAGTGACGCCAAGGCCAAGGGACGTGACGCCAAGGCCAAGGGGCGTGACGCCCAGGCCAAGGGGCGTGACGCCAAGGTCAAAGGGCGTGACGCCAAGGCCAAGGGACGTGACGCGAAGGCCAAGGGACGTGACGCCAAGGCCAAAGGGCGTGACGCCAAGGCCAAGGGACGTGACGCCAAGGCCAAGGGACGTGACGCCAAGGCCAAGGGACGTGACGCCAAGGCCAAGGGACGTGACGCCAAGGCCAAGGGGAGTGACGCCAAGGCCAAGGGACGTGATGCCAAGGCCAAGGGGCGTGGCGCCATGGCCAAGGGACGTGACGCCAAGGCCAAGGGACGTGACGCCAAGGCCAAGGGATGTGACGCCAAGGCCAAGGGGCGTGACGCCAAGGGGCGTGGCGCCAAGGCCAAAGGGCGTGACGCCAAGGCCAAGGGACATGACGCCAAGGCCAAGGGACGTGACGCCAAGGGACGTGACGCCAAGGGACGTGACGCCAAGGCCAAGGGACGTGACGCCAAGGCCAAGGGACGTGACGCCAAGGCCAAGGGACGTGACGCCAAGGCCAAGGGATGTGAGGCCAAGACCAAGGGGCGTGGCGCCAAGGCCAAGGGGACGCCAAGGCCAAGGGGCGTGACGCCAAGGCCAAGGGGCGTGACGCCAAGGCCAAGGGACGTATGTGACAAGTTGGGATGAGAACATGCTTAAAACCTTTTGCCCAGCCTGTATATTCAGGACTGTTGTCCTGCTTCATTAGAGTTGGGATTCTGACAACTGAAAAGTATGAGTGTCCTATAGATGACAACAACCTGAAACAACCCTACAGTTAAAGGCAGTCCAGTGTGCTGGAGTAGAGACAAAACAACAGGGAATATGTCTACGGACTGCTCATCTCATTTTTATGGTTAATACTAAAACAGAAGAAACCAATCACTAACACTCACAGATAAAGGGTCTTTCTTAGTTTATTCTGGGCAAAAAGAGAACGCGTTTCAGCTTTAAGCCATCGTCAGCGTCAAGACGCAAGACGTGACTAAATACTAAATACTTATTTGTTTGCAAACAAAAAGAAAAATGGCTGAACCAAAGCACACAAAGCGTCATTCAGTTTTCTTATTCAATTCCACCTGTTTGAATGATGAAATTATTGTTATACAGCTGTGAACACATGTGGGACACAAACTGTGGTCTGAATTAGTTGGTAGATTTTAGACTTGATAAACGTAAACATGCCGTGTGAGGACGTACCCACCCGGTCTGAACTCTACAATCCTGGAAAAACATCTCTTATCTTGACCACCTTTGATTTACTGTGTTGTGTAAGAGGAACCTAAACACATGTTATATATGGCCGGTCTGTAGGGGAAAGGTCTCTGTTGATTCACCCTCCTAGAGAGACTACTTCTGGTTTTCTTCCGTCTCTCTCCCTTTCTTCATCTTGTCCATCTGTACTTCTCTCTCACTTAAATCACATGCACAGATCTACGGCTTTTAAAGAATCTTTCCTTTTTTACCTGTTGCATCCATCAGTAGATGTGAATTTAAAGCATTATAGCTCAACAGGAAAGAAGAGAAGAAGGAAGGAATAGAGAAACAAAGAAGAGAAACAAAGAAGGAAGGAAGGAAAGAAATCCTTTAACACCTTAATTCAGACCAGAGAGTTTGTGACCCAAGTTTAAAGGCTCAGTTGTAAATCAACAATTTCATCATTCAAACAGGTGGAATTATGAATTAACTTGCATAAAAATAAACACTGACATATTTCCTGTGGTTTTGTCTCTACTCCAGCACACTGGACTGACTTTTCATTTTCATTCATACTTTTCAGTTGTCATAATTTCAACTGTCAAATTCCCATCATCAGTGTTTTATTTGCCTGCCAAAGTGACGGATGGCCCGATGATTTTACCACTGCCAACAATTTACCCGCATTCGTCTGGTGGTAGGTGTTAATTTAAGACCCTGAAACTAGGCTAATATTCACCAGTTTTCATCCATTCATTCATTTGTTGCTCCTGCTTGAGTATTTCTTTCTCTTAGTTCTCTCCATTTCCCTCCTCCTTCTCTCACTCTCTGAAGTACGGCATCACAATTAATCAAATATTAATCGCGATCACAATTTTGGCTTCCCACAATTAAATGAACATGATCTCCTGAGATATTGACGTTTAAAATGCTCATTCTGCTCGTAGAAAACTCTGCAGCAGATCAAATCAAGCGCTTCCTAAACTAACAGCCAGCAGCCGGTGATCCAGATGTTTTGGCTTCACTTTTCGGGATAGATATTATCTATAATGTGTTTATGATTAAATTGAGAACATAAAATAGTTTATCTAGCCTCTTAGTGTTGCTAATTTTGCTCTCAAAGTTCACCAGATTTAACTTTAAAATGTAGCTAACAACGGGGAAGGGTGAATATTCCTGTGTCTTTTCATACTGCTATATATATATATATATATATATATAGCAAAAAACATCGTTCTGACATCGTCCGACCCTAATTTGTACATTAACAGGGATGTAGCACAGCATGGAAGTGAAAACAGTGCTCTGTTTATTTTAATGTGAAATAAAACTATCTAAAATCAGTGAATAATTGTGATTAAAAAATCGTGATATCAATATAATATACCACCGATAATCACTTTGGCCACATCGTGCAAGGCCTACACTGGAGGACCTTTCAGACACAAAGCGACAACGCCACCACTGCGCTCTGAAACCCGTTATTTCCAAAGGCTAGCACCACGCCACTTCCGACGCGGTGGAAACAGTAACGCAAAGCAAGCCAACATTGACGTAACGTCACGTTTTAGCTGTTGAACAAAAGCTCTTTCTGCCCGGCAGCTCAGCCTCTAATCCACTTTCACTTCTTATCGGTGTGGAGAAAACTGCACAGTTCACACAGAGCGGCTCTCAGATCCTCAGCATCACTTTAAACATAATCTGACTGGATTATCTTCATGAGATTTCTACGGCTGGTTTTCTGTGGAAACTGGTGGACTCGTTGTGAACACAAAAACACAACCACTGGTGTGTGACGGGGGCAGTTTTATGCTTTGTCACATAAATCTCCCCTCCTGCAGCTGAGAATGGTTGCTTCAACAGGACTCTCTGGGGATATAAGAGCAGACTTTGCACCCTGTGAAGTCTCTATTAATCCCGAGCAATGACACGGATGCCAAAAGAGATTCGCCTCGTCAGCAGACGGCAGAGCGATAAGGTCTTAGACGGCAGCTTTAAACCCCGGCCCCGACCTCAAGGAGGCACTTTAGCCTCTGATTACATCAAACAGTATCTCTGTACACATGATCATAAAGGATAAAGGATTACACATCTCCTCTGCAGAGTACACATTCAGTAATTGACTGATATATTGGACTTCAGGACATCTCTGACTACATACATGCTGAAAATCAAACATTTTTACTGGATTCATTTAGAGATTTTCCAAAGTAAAAGTCCCTAGAAGTGTTTGATTCAACTTTTTCCCTCCATGGTCTAGACCAGGGCTCAGCAACCTTTATTATCAGAAGAGACATTTTAGGCAAAAGAAAAAGAAAAAAAAATCTGTCTGAAGATGCAAAACATGTGATCATTGTGATGAAGGTAACACAGTTTATAGTCTAAGTATATAGTATATACGTCTAATGCAGTGAGGGCCAAAGAGACAATGTACTACGGAGTATTAGGGCCACATTGAGGGAAAAAAACATCTGAGATTTACAGAAAAAAGTCAGAATATAAAGAGAATAAAGTCATAACTTAACGAGAATTTTTTTTAATATTACGAGAATAAAGTCATAACTTTACTAGAAAAAGTGGTAATGTTACAAGAATAAAGTCATAACTTAACGAGAAAGAAGTCGTAATGTTACGAGAATAAAGTCAAAAAACAGTTATTAATTTCCACTAATTATATTATAAATCCACAGGGAGCCACTGGAGAGGAGTTAAAGAGACGCAGGTAGCTGACCTCTGATCTAGTGTTACAAAAGTTAACAAAAATCACAATGAATCGTAATACTTAAAAATCGTAATACATATCGAATCGCACTCAAGTATCGTGATAGTATTGAATCGGGAGATCGGTGCATCGTCCCAGCCCTAATAATTTGTATAAATCCCATGTAACCGATTCATATGTACTGTAATCCACGTAATCATGAGCCAGGACAGGTGACGCAGTATAAAGAGCGACAAACTCTGCTTATAAGGAAGGAGGTCGGGGTGGATGGATGGGTCTAAAAACACCAGACCTTCACCCAGGAGAGCTGCTGTTAGTGTCCCGTGTGAAACCAGAACTCAACATTGTCTTATATGTCACGTAATTTCCGTACTAATTAACGCCACTTCTGTAGTTACTTTGATCTTTTCTTAAACCTAACCAAGTCGTGTAGTTTGCACCGGCGCACTGATCGCTCGTGTTGCTGGACATTCGTAGGAAAACGCACGAAAAATGGCAAAATGACTTTTCGTAAAGTATAATATGAACTGTCGTATGAAGGGATGTTGATGTATTAAAGGAATACTCCACTGAAAACTCTCTCTGCCGGTACTCTGTCCGGTCATTGAGGACGGCAGCTGTAGTCAGCTGGGATTCAGTTACAGCGGATTCCAGCGGTGATCCAGTTTCAAATTGTCCCCACAAACTATGTCAACCATTCCTGCATCGTAATCTGCTTTTCTTCTGTCCGTTCAGATGCTCACTATATTTTATACAATCACATTTTCACCAAAATGTCACTAAATGTTTGAGGGCTTGGACGATTCACCTCATCTCCTGATTCGATATTATCACGATACCTGGGTGCCGATTCAATAAGTATTGTGATTTATCGTGATTTATGTTAACTTGTTGACCTCTAGACCATGAAGGGAAAAAGATGAATCAAACACTTCTAGGGACTTTTACTTTGAAAAAATCTCTAAATGAATCCAGTAAAGATGTTTGATTTTCAGCATGTATGTAGTCAGAGATGTCCTGAAGTCAAATATATCAGGATCATTGTCAGGAATTATTTATTACATTTATTATCCAGCAACCCAGAAATCAAAGAATAAAGACATTTCCCTCACAGATTAGTGGGATTTTCTATTAATTTATAAGGGACATGTAATGTTTTATACTTCTGGTGAATATAATCCATCAATCTGATTTCCATAGATGTATTTAGTATATACAGTTCCCTTTGTTAACACCTTATTTTGAAAACCGGACGTAGTTACTACTTCCTCTAACTTCTCCAAGGTGGTCTCTAGCTCTCCCGTCAGCTCCGTTCTCTTTATCCATCCATGGTCAGCTCCATCGGGGCCGTTTCAATGCAGAGAACAGAAATGTCAGTATCTGGGTGCTCTACAGTCGTAACGTCGGCCCATTTGACCACGGAGACGAGAGCGACGGCCGACTCCACCGCCACGTTACCGCCATACCATAACGTTACCTCCATACCATAACGTTACCTTCATACCATAACGTTACCTTCATACCATAACGTTACCTCCATACCATAACGTTACCTTCATACCATAACGTTACCGCCACACCATAACGTTTCCTGTCCGTGACAGAGTTAGCATGTAGCTTTAGCTCTGCTCTGTGTAGCTCTGCTTTTCCTGTCAATGTGTGAAACCCAAAGTGTTTCCATCCTTTACTGGATGTGTAGTGTTTACCACGCTGGATTTAACATGGGAGGGTGCAGGTCGTATCCACGCTGACCCTCCTACGGTTTAGACTCTCTGAGGTTTGTTTTGGTTGACGGATACGGAACGGATATGACGTTACGTTACTCAGACTACCACAATAAAAGCGGTAGCTTCCTTCTACCTCCACAGAGACTCGGATGAAGCAGATTCATTGATTCTGGCATTAAAACATCTTTTTCAAAATCGTAAAAAAAAATATATATAGAATTGCCGTCGTGTCACCCGTACTCTGGAGACAATAAACACTTTATACATATATATTTTTCCACATGCAGTAGTCGATTCCATCACTTGTAAGCAGACTTTCTTGTTTTGCAATTTTGTAAAAAAAAACTGTAAATTTGTTTGCAACTTGTGTTTGTTACCGGCCCCGCTGGTCTGGTGAGTCAAATGTGGGCGTATCTGATGAGAACAGTTTCCACAACACAGGTTTTAAAATAAATACGTAGAAACCTGAAGGCCACGGATCTGTTGACGCATCACCAATATCGTTATGTCACCATTTACAACCTGTCGGATCCTCTGACTGCTGGTGTTTCATAAAAACTATCTTCATGGCTGATATGACTGCTGACCAAAATGTATGAAAATAAAACACCATTTGTAGAAAATGAAACATGTTAAGCACTTGAGGACGGGATAGTTTGAGTCTTGGGTCGGGTATGCAGGTGTAACTGGAGCCGGTGGAGAGCAGAGCTGCTCCCGGCCAAGAGCTTCTAGCCATGAGCCAAACAGCCAAACAGCCAAACAGCCAAACGATAAGCCAAGTGTCATAACTCATAATTACATCTGTCACGTCTTCACGTTGCTTAACCAGAAGTCTATAACATTAAAAGTATGATTGGTGTTATGTGCTTTTGTCTAATTTTAGTGAGCAATCCACATGACACACATTAATAGGTTACTGTGCTTCAAAACATTTTACATTTTAGAAATTAACTGCCTCACATGCATTTAATGAATCAATTACAAAATAGAGATTTTAAACATTTCCTCATTCATTTAAATTTGAGTGAATCTGGTCCAATCAACGCCAACAGCTAATTACATAAACCACTTCACTTCCTGTGCTTGTCACAATAAAACAATCCTTGTTAAATCCATGCAGTTGGAACATGATGTTCCCTCTCAGCAGTAAGTTGAAGTGTTTACTGCTCACAGGAAGTTCATGTGGGACTAAAATAGCAAAAGCTCACAAGTATAACAAGGACATTTTCATATTTCTGCCTTCAGTTATTGTGATTGTGCATGTAAACAAGCTATAGAGGAATTAAAAGTCTTACCTTTGCTCGACGTTTGGTTGTAATCAGATCTCCGATCAGTGAAGATGCAGAAGGAGATGAGATAAATCCAGAGAGAGATGGTGGTCAGGAGCAGAAAGGAGAGGAACACGGTGAAAACCGGAGGGAAGATGAGTTAATGGATGAAGGGAAGTCTTGTTGTTTCACTTTTCCTCTGAGCAGTGAAGTGTGTCTCCTGCTCTCCACTCAACACACCTCCCTGAGGCTGTATTTGCTGAGGAGGCTGACCTCTCCTCCCTCACCTCCTCCCTCACCCCTCCTCATGAACCTCCCTTCAGTCTTGGTCTTCAACTGGGACTTTGCACGGACCAAGGAGTCTAACGCACGTGCGAGTCAGAGGGTGCAAGCAAAACCCCTTGGCGCAGTGACAGTGATGGCCGGCACCACGGGGTCGGGCGCACCACCGGCCTGTCTTGCCCTCACCGTCGGGGAGGTGGAGCATGAGCGCGTGCGATAGGACCTGAAATATGGTGACGAGAGGTTAACGTTGCGCTGCCGTTTTGTGAGTACGAGTACATGAGCACAGGACCCGATACTGGTATCGGGTATCGGTGCATCCCTATCATAGACTGTATATAAGAAGTGGACGTGGTCACCGTGGCGTCACCCGTTGGTTTATAGTCTGCCATTTTACAGCCTCGAGTTCGGCATTTTGGCCGTCGCCATCTTGGTTTTTGGCCGTTGTCGTTGTTGTTTTTTTCAACTAGAAGTCACACGAGAGGATAGTGTTGTCACAATACCAAATTCCGACAGACCGTGTGTGTGTGGCGGCGGTGAGTGTGAGGTTGTCGGTGGCGTTGTAGCTGTGAACGTAGCAGTGCGGTCTGTGTACAGTTTATTTGTCGGTGAATAAATGCCACCACCATGGATGTATAGAGAGAACTGGATACAGCGTTGGCGGCTCCCATCTGGAAAAGTACCTGGATCTTGGGCACGTGGAACATGCGCAGTAGCGTCCGCTCGGTCACATGACTCGGTCACAGGGTCCCAACGTCACGCCGTCGTCACGGCTTGGCGCTCCAGCCTCGGTCTGGGTCTCACTCACATGAACAGAGGAAGGGAAATAACTCTGGATTCATCTGTTAGTGCGTTTTACAACTTTTAGGACTTAATGATTTAAATCAGGACTAGTAGAGTGTTCGTACTGGGGAGTTGATTCACCTCAAAATAAATGATCCTCTGAGTTACAGACGTCTCTTTATCAATGGAAGTCTACTGGAAAAAGGCCTTTTAGGTCCGATGGCATCACGTGACGGACACGGTAGTTGCAGTAGCGCCGTTTGGCCACTACGAAAGTTGGGATCAACGATCGGCGTCTCTTCCTGGGGGGTTGGCTACAACTCCTCCAAGCCAACTTCCTGTATCCGGCTCTGACTCTCTTAAGGTGGACTGTTAAGGTGGACCAGCTTGTCACTTAAAAGAGACAAGAGTTTTGCTTAACAGTTTTCGAAATTGTACTTAAGTACAGCAGCGGTAACATGGTACTAAGATGAATACAACGGCAGATAGTAGTCCTGATGTGTCATACAGAGAGAACTAACCGGATCAGCAGCAAATTTGGGACGGGTTTAAGAAACCAAAACACTTCATAATCCTGATAAAAGCCAACGCTGACTGTTGGTGGGAGATTGGACTTGAATTTATAGATATAAATTTCCATTATACTTCAGTTACAACATGTCATTGTTGGTGTGTCTTTTCTACTCAAAGTAAGTCGTTTCTCAGACTGGATCCCGATGAACACGCTGAGCAGTGACGTTGAGTTACAGTGAGTCTTAATGATCATGTAAAGGCAGCCTGAGGTGACTCAGACTTCTCAGACTGAGGTGATTTAAAGCAGGAATCTTTTTTTACAGCCTGTCGGCTGTGTTTGTTGCCGCTCCGGCTTCCCGTCACCTTTATGCAGAGTAACCTTTATACAGACTAAACTTCACAACAGCTGACGTCGTGGAGGGGAAAAACACAGCGGCAGGCAAGGCATTCATCACGTTCAGCGTGCCAATCTGTGTTATTAATGCCACAGTCTGTGTTGACCTGATGTAGGTGTAGTGGCTCTAACTGTGTAATCTAGTGTCCTGCTGTGTGTTTGTTGTTTAACTGTACAGGAACAACATATCCTGGTTTTAAGTAAGAGGAACGCAGTTATCTTGTCGGTTAACGAGGGTCGGTTATCGGTTAGAAAAAACTTCAAAATTAGCATCCCGAATCTAAAGTAAAAGGTTTCAATACGGAAATCAGAGCATTTCTATTGCCTCCACACGGCTCTCAACATGCCGACGGCTGAGCCAGTCCCCAGGAAGAGCGCCGGGCTCTGAAGCAAATTTCTGTAGTGGCCAAACGGTGGTACTACAACTTCTGTGTACTATACTAGTAGTAGTAGTAGTACTAGTAGTACAACCTCATATTATACTAGTAGTATGTACTGATTTGGCCAAAATTTAGTATTCAGTATGCGAACAAAAGCAAAATCTACAGTATGCCAAAAATACCTGGATGTCATACTGATTTGGAAAAACAACAACAACAACAACAACAACAACAACAACAGCCAAAAATGGCTCGTTTTTTACATTTGTCGTAGCTATTTCATCACTAAATTCACTTCTGAATGTTTTTGAGGAGAGAAATTAACTGTTTAGATTTAGAATATTGACAGTTTTACGATATTAGACGATGAATGGAACATTTGCTCCGACGTTTTCAGAGTTTAGAAGCTCCGCAAACTGCCGTATAGTGACTCATAGTTTGTTTAAATATCACAACACAAATGTCCGTTATAAATGAACAGGATCCTGTGATTATCTGCCTTTTTGGTGTTAACCGTGCCAACAATATCAACAGTTGTTTGCTGCGATATTAAACTGACTTTATTTGCTGTATATTGAGCCTGTGTGTGCTGTGGTGCCTGCCAGCCGTCTCAGGGTGACCAGGTTCAAAGCAGCTGCCTGGTGGTGGGGGTGGCGGAGGCGGCGGCGGCGGCACTACTGGATCAACTGGTTGGTTGATGTAAAAACACAATCTTGGAGAGTTGCCCGTTCAGAGGCCGAACACACCCAGAGCTCATGATCACAGGCTGAATGCGGGTCAGATTGTAATCTGACACCATCGATTTAAAAACACAACAATTATAATATTTTAAGAAGTGACTGCGTTTGTGTTTTACGTATCACTGTTGTACACGTAGATATAAAACACATGAGCTTCCTATTGCTGTATAATCAGCTGGCGTTGTTGTTTGGATGTTTTAGAAAACACTCTGTGGATGGTTCATTATTTCAGTTTACTGCTTCCAACTCAGATCTCTTAGATATTCAGGTGTACATTTTGATCTGGGGAAATTGGTGAGCTGAACTGAACATAATGACATTAAAATAATGATCATGATGTAAGTTAAAGAGGTTTTAGATACAGTACACACACAGATCTCCCGCTACGCTGACGATGAACTATGAGATCGTTCTCTACATCAGTCTTGTTCTTTACATGTCATTTGCTGTCTGAGAATCTTAAAGTATTGGTCTTGCAAGCGTGTTTGTTTGCTGTTGCAACAAGGAGGCGATTAGCCGAGCTGTTTAACAAGACTCCGAGCCACGCCAGCAGCTCTGTGAGGCCGTACTTACTTGGGCACAGCGGTGCTTTGAGCTAAATGCTAACATCGACATGCTAACTTGATCAGAATCGATTAGTCGACTAATCTGGCATTTCAGTCTACTAAGATTTCTTTAGTCACTTAGTCGTTTCTTATGCTTTTGTCATGGTTTTATATAATTGTGTCTCTGTGAAGTGGCCCGCTGTTTTGAACATGGTAGCTATCTCTTTAACATCCGTAAAAGGCTCTCCACCTCGTGGTCTAGTTTAGGAGATCAGATGAGTGCCAGAGGTTTTCCTGTTGAGGTCACTGGGACCACCTGGGAGTAGACTGACTCTATTTCTGACCATTGGTACGACTGAACTGGGTTAACTGGGCGACGTGACTCTGCAGCAGTCACATATAGCTCCCACACTGACCCAGTGACCTCAGGGACTGAGACAGTCGAGGGTATGTGACACTTGTGTACTAGCCTGCAGGTGTGCATGTGTATGCAGGTTGTGTGCATGTTTGTACTTTCTAGAAAAGACCAGTAAAGACGGAGAAAGAGTGATATAGTATTCAAGTCTTAAGAAATGTTGTTAATAACTACAAGTGATCAACAGTTTATGTCAGTATTCATTAAGTGTTAGGCATTACTCTGTTTTATAAATGGACCTGGTGGAATTTCAACTTGACCAGCAGAGAGACGGAGACTTAAAGGGGTTAAAGAACAACGGACTTTCGCCCAGGAGACCGCTGTTCATGTCCCGTGTGAAACCAGAAGTCAACGTTGATTTATTTGTCACATAACTTCCGTAATTAAGTTCCGGCACTTCCGGAGTTATTTTAACCCAAACTGCGATCTTTTCCCAAACCTAACTAAGTTGTTTTTGTCGCGTAACTTTCGTACTTAAGTTTGTGCCGCCTTTTTCGCTGCATCAAGCAAAGCCCACTGCGCTGTGTCGCGAGTAGGGGTGTGACGATTCACTCAGCTCACGATACGATACACGATATTGGGTTCACGATCTCGATACGATATTATAACAACAATTTTAATAAAATTAAAATGATGAAATATATGAGTGAAAAAGTAGCCTTTTATTCAAAAGACACAAAATGAAAACAATGCTGTTGTAAAGTCATCATTAAACGTATTGACGGATTTCCCATGAATATACTATTATATATAAATGTTATCATCTGTGTTGCTGATGAAGCATCATTATATTTAGTGTCAGACTTGCAGCTCGTGGAACAACATGTACTC
Source organism: Sebastes fasciatus (assembly GCF_043250625.1). Taxonomy (NCBI): domain Eukaryota; kingdom Metazoa; phylum Chordata; class Actinopteri; order Perciformes; family Sebastidae; genus Sebastes; species Sebastes fasciatus. The sequence goes on along the minus strand of NC_133802.1, from coordinate 34,959,922 downwards.
TGCCCTTAAACATCTGGCATCTTATCAAAAGCACCTGCCTCACCAAGCCAGCTGTTAGAAAGAGTAACCTATAGTATAAACACAACGTGACTATATATATACAGAGGAGTCACGTTGTGTTTACATCAGGTTACACTGCAGTCTGACACTAAATATAATGATGCTTCATCAGCAACACAGATGATAAAACATTTAAACATTATTAATAAACTAGTTTAATACATCAATACATTTAATGATGACTTTGATACAGTTTAACACCAAGAAAATATCACCGGGACTCTGAAACCAACTTTGTTTTAATTTTAAAACTTTGACTTTTGTTGACATTATGTTTTCCAAAACAGTGTGTTTATCTTAATTAATGCACACATCCCATTTATATCTGGATCTGGAACATCTGGATTAACAGGAGAGGAAAGCAGAAATAAACATGTACATGTATGTTACACAAAGTTACGCAATTTCAATCAATCTAGATCATTTTATTGCCGCAGGACTCCAGAAATGAATCTAAAACAAAGAAAACTCAAAGAAAATTCATCAGCAGCTGTTTTAATAACTGATTAATTATTAAGATAAGATAAGATAAGATAAGATATGAAAAAATAAGATAAAATAAGATAAGATACAATAAGATAAGATAAGATACGATACGATACGATACGAAAAGATAATATAATAATAATAATAATAATATATTTATTTATATAGCACTTCTCAAAACAGATGTTACAAAGTGTCATTAAGTCATTTTTTTCTTGCAATAATGACCAATCTCTGGTTCATACGTCAGCGTATTAGGGCCATTGTAAGTACAAAATAATAATAATTATGAAGCCGGGGTAGTGGGTCGTTTTTTGAGAAAAAAAGTTGTGATGATTAAAGTCGTAAATTTAAAAAAAAATTGTGAGATTTCAAAATCATAAATATACAAGACAATTCTCTGAAAAATAATGGAATGCAAAACAGTTTTTTTTCTTGTATTTTTGAGTTTAAGCTCAGAGAATAGATAGATAGAGAATAGATGATTTGATTGCCTCAGGACTCTATAAATGAACCTATAAAACAAAGAAAAGTGGTTGAATGACGACGGATCACATTGTTGATCATTGTTGTTGATCACAGACGGCAAACGAATGATTCATGTGATCAGTTTTGCTGGTTAGTGGAAAGTTCCCAGCGTTATAGCAGCTCGTAGAAGGCTGGACTAGATGTGATGAAGTGCTGGAGGGGTGTGTTCTGGAGGACTAATTAGTGCAATAAAAACGTCACCAGTTAGAAGAGAAAAGAAAGCATCTTCAGATGATGTGACTGTGCTGCCCCTTGCTGGTCACAGCTGGTCATATTACAGGTGTAGAAATCAGTTCCAGCAAAGTGAGTCTGTTTAATGCTTTATGAATGAACACTGTACTGTACAAGACTGCCGGTGTATTTCTCTTTAAATTTTGATCACATGATGTTCATCAGCTCGTCAGCGCAGTTGTCATGGAAGTATAGATGTTCAAATTAATTTTTTTTATTGAGAACCTTATGGATGATTAAGTGCTTAAATGTTGACCTAATAGCTTAATTTCAATGTTCAAGTTACTGGTGTACGATTTATTATTTTAATAATAAATTATAAATCTGTTAATTTTGAAGATTTTTTACCAAGTTGTTGGTGTATGATTAATTGTTTAAATAATAAACAAAAATTCTGAAAATGGTAAGATTTAGGACCATTTCAAGACGAGGGGAGAACATTTCTCTCTGTTTGAGAACATTAAAAAATAACGCCGTCAATCGATTAAATTATTTAATCACTCATTTTTTATCTGTTCTAAATGAACCTTAAAGGGAGATTAGTCAAGTATTTAATACTCTTATCAACATGGGAGTGGACAAATATGCTGCTTTATGCAAACGTGTGTATATATTTATTATTGTAAATCAATGAACAACACAAATCAATGACAGATATTGATCCAGAAACCCTCACAGGTACTGCATTTAGCATAAAACAATATGCTCCAATCATAACATGGCAAACTGCAGCCCAACAGGCAACAACAGCTGTCAGTGTGTCAGTGTGCTGACTTGACTATGACACGTTTTTTTTGTCTTAGCAACGGACTAAAACCCAAAGATATTTCATTTTATTATCACAGAAGATCCAAATAAACCACCAAACTCTCACATTGTACAAGCTGGAACCAGAGTTATTTACAGTTTTGCTTAAAATAAGACGGAAATTGTTAATTAATTATAAAAAAAAAAGTTGTCCATTAATTTTTGGAATGTTTTCAGCTCTAAAAAAACTCATCAGATGAATCAATAATGAAAGTAATCTTAATAGTTGCAGGCCTAGTGGACGGAATAAAATACACCAGGCTTTGCAGGTTTGCAGGTTTGCAGGTTTGCAGGTTTGCACATTGCAAACACACAATCAAAGTCTTTCTATGCACGAGCCTGTAAAATGTTTCTATAAATAAGAGCTCCTGCTCCGAGTCGGACTCTCTGCCGCCCCGCTGTGGTGCTCAGGCTGAACTGCAGGAAGTCAGGCGTGGCGGTCACTCCATCTCGTAGGAGCTGCTGTCCAGTTTGTTCTTGAGGAACTTGAAGTCGGGCCTGTCGGCGGGATCCGTGCTCCAACACTTCAGCATGACTTTGTAGAGGAAGTCGGGACACTTGGCCGGACATGGCATCCTGTAGCCGCTGGTAACCTGCTGGTACGCTTCCTGGTTGCTGAAGGCTGAGGGAGAACGAGGGGAAGCAGTGATGAGCGGTTAAACAGTTATTTACACTAAAATACCTGCAGAAACACCTGGAGGCTTTCAAGCAGCTGTAGTTGTGATGGAGGTGATGTAGTGTTACCAGAGGACCTCGTGGGATTTACAAAGTTCCCCCCACATCTGTGTTTCATGCAGCGCATTCAAACAACGTACAGTATATCAATAAGATGTGAAGGTCAATAGTTCGTTCCATTGCAACATCAGCTCCCAGCAGCAGAGCCATGCCCTCGCCATTTTGGACTGAAGGGGACTACCGGACGCCAGTAAAACGTCCGCCTACAAAGAGCCGTACAAACGTTAAACTAAATTATTTTTATTCTAATATTATATATTTAATGTCTCTACTGAAATGTCCTGTGAACAGAGACGTTAATACATCCACCACGGTACAGACCTAGTCATTTTTTGTCTCTTTGTGGTTGTTTTGCATCTCCTAGTGGTAATTTTGCATCTCTTTGTAATTATTTTGCATTTCTTTGTAGACATTTTGCATCTCTTTGTAATTATTTTGCATCTCTTTGTAGTTATTTTGCATCTCTTTGTAGTTATTTTGCATCTCTTTGTAATTATTTTGCATTTCTTTGTAGTCATTTTTAATCTCTTTGTGGTCATTTTGCATTTCTGTAGTCTTTGTGTCTCTTTGTGGTCATCTTGCATCTCTTTGTAGTTGTTTTGTGTCTCTTTGCATCTTTTTTCACATCTTTATGGACTCATTTTACATCTCCTTGTGATACATTTTTGTCTCTTTGTAGTCATTTTGTGTCTCTTTGCATCTTTTTGGCATCTCTTTGTAGTTGTTTTGTGTTTCTTTGTGGTCATTTTGAGTCTCTTCCTGGTTGGTTACATTCTGTAGTTGAAGGCCAGGAGGGCCCCTGACACTTTGGGCCCCTGGGCCTGTGCCCGTTAGGCCCCTTTAGTAATCCATCCATGATGTTAGTCTATCCTTTATCAACGCCATTCACACAGCAGCTGTACCCATCACTGCTCCAACCACAAAGGTTTACCATACCATGCCATGTATAAATATATTCACCAAGCACAGTCTTTGACTTTCACTTCTCTGAACCCGTCCTCCAGAATGGTGCAACTTCACCGGGATAATCTTTCTTTATTTCATCACATTGTGAAAACTCACATTTTATAATTCTATTCAAGCACTTTGGACCTGAAATGAGCAGAATTAAGTAGACTTACTGTATATCTACTTTAAGTAGTTTAGTAGTATTAGTAGGGCTGCACGATTAATAAGGATTAGTAACGACCTTTTAAGATCACAATCTGGATTCAATCAGGCCTTTGTGAATATCATTGTTCCAGGTCTTTTTGGACCGGAGGAACTTCATTTCATCGTTTTGTATCATTCCACTAACCTGGGTAAGGAGTGCTGCCACAGGTGATGATCTCATAGAGCAAGACACCAAAAGACCAGACGTCTGTCTTGTTGGAGAACTGCCCGTGGCTGATGGCCTCCGGGGCGCTCCACTTGTAGGGAATCTTTTTATCTTCTGTGATGTAGAACGGCTCCTGGTGGAGAAATCGTAAAAAAATTAAATCTGCAGCCTCGGTTTGACTTTTTAAATAAACGCTGGGTGTCTCTTCCTGCCTTACCTTGATCACTCGGGCCAGTCCAAAGTCGGCCACCTTACAGATGTAGTCCTCTCCCACCAGCACGTTTCGAGCCGCCAAATCTCTGTGGATGCTGTTCTGCTCCTCCAGGTACGACATCCCATCAGCCACCTGGGCACCCATATCAACGAGTGACGCGACGTCTTGATTCTGACCCTCCGGACCTGAAACAGGAAAAAATAACAATCAGCACCGAGAACCCGACCACAACAAGGTTAAAAGCTCAGAACCAAGAAGTTCTATACAGTTAATAGGACCTTTAAACTTCTAGTCGTGAATAAGAAATACAAATCAATAAATTAAAATAAATAGTGAAGGTGTAATTAATTTACGTTCATTTTTTATTTGATGTTTATTAGTTTTTACCCTGGCAATATCGTTTCAGTTTAGCTTACTATAATAACCATCCTTTTTGGTGCTTTGAGTTTCTCTTTATGTTATTTGTTTGTCCGCTGAGGTTTTTTTTTTTGTACCTCTGAGGAAGCTGAGCAGAGAGCCTTTCTCCATCAGCTCGGTGATGATGTAGTACGGGGCCGAGGCCGTGCAGATGGCAAACAGAGAGATGAGGTGGCGATGGCGGAGACTCTTCAGGATCTGAACTTCCCTGTGAAATTCACGGTGGTTCAACTCCGAGTCTGGAGAGAGAAAAAGAGAGAGAGAGAGAGACGGACGGACGGAGAATTAATGGATGGAAAAAAAAGAAAGACAGAGATGTGAAAGAGGAACAGAGAGATGCAAGAGGAAACCACACTGAAATCTTGACCATTTAACAAATATGATGGGATTTTTCTGTGTTTCGTAAACATTATATAGTCAGGGTGGGAAAAAAATCTTTTTGAAATGATTTCTAAATAGATGTTTTAATACCAGAATCAATATATCTGCTTCATCTGAGTCTATGTGGAGGTAGAAGGAAATTACCGCTTTTATTGTGGTAGTCTGAGTAACGTGACGTCATATCCGTTCCGTATCCGTCAACCAAAACAAACCTCAGAGAGTGTAAAACGTTGGAGGGTCGTCGTGGATACGACCTGCACCCTCCCATGTTAAATCCAGCGTGGTAAACACTACACATCCAGTAAAGGATGGAAACACTTTGGGTTTCACACATTGACAGGAAAAGCAGAGCTACACAGAGCAGAGCTAAAGCTGCATGCTAACTTCTAAAAAAGGCCAAAATGTGTCCGAAAGTAAGTCTGAAAAAGTCAGAAAAAAGGCCGAAAGAAGCCAAAATATGTCAGAAAAAAAATCTTAAAAAAGGCTGAAATATGTAAAAAAAATATTCTGAAATATGTCCGGAAAAATGCCAAAGTATGTCCAAAATATGGCCCAAAAAAGGCTGTAATATGTCAGAAAAAGGCAGATACATATCTGAATAAAAGTCTGAAAAATTTCTGAAATATGTCCGAAAAATGCCCCCCCAAAAAATTTCTAAAAAAGTCAGAAATATGCCTAAATAAATGTAGGAAAAATGTCTGAGATATGTCCAAAAAAGGGCAGAAAAATGTCTGTAAAATATCCGAAAAAAAGTGCAAAAAAGTTAGCAGGAAACGTTACGGTATGGCGGTAACGTTATGGTATGGCGGTAACGTTGCGGTGGAGCTGGTCGTCGCTCTCGTCTCCGTGGTCAAATGGGCCGACACTACGACTGTAGAGCACCCAGATACTGACATTTGTGTTCTCTGCATTGAAACGGCCCCGATGGAGCTGACCATGGATGGATAAAGAGAACGGAGCTGACGGGAGAGCTAGAGACCACCTTGTACAACCGAGTACAAGTACTTACATTTGGGTACTCTCCGATACCGAGTACCGATACGAGTACTTCTCTGTGTCTAAAGACCCTCGTTAACAGCCAGCTGGAGGGTGTGAGCGACACACGGCCAGCTGGGGAGTCCCGCATACGAGGCGGTGCGCCGCCACCGGCTCTAGGTCGGCTTGGAAAGGCTCGGGGTGAAGGTGCTTCCCGGGGCCGTGGACAAAGGGCTCGCTGCGCACTCTCTCCCCGACGGGGAGGGACGGGGCCCCCTGCTCCCGCTGGGACTGTTGACCGGGGCGGACTGTCCTCAGTGCGGAGGACACGGACCAAGGAGTCTAACGCAGGCGCGAGTCAGAGGGTGCGAGCAAAACCCCGTGACGCAATGAAAATGAGGGCCGGTGCGCGCCGGCTGAGGTGGGATCCCGGCCCTGTGGGGTCGTGCGCACCACCGGCCCGTCGGGGAGGTGGAGCGTGAGCGCGTGTGATAGGACCCGAAACATGGTGACGAGAGGTTAACGTCACGCTGCCGTAAAGTGAGTTTGGTGCTGTTTTATCGGAGCCGTTTTGCGAGTACGAGTACATGAGCACAGTATCGGACCCGATACCCGATACTGGTATCGGTATTGGTGCATCCCTGGTTTTATACCAATATAAATGGAAGATTTCTAGATTTGAGACTGTTGGTTGGACAAAACAAACAATTTGAATCACAATTTTGTGACGTTTTCCAGGGTCAGCCTTTAATTGATTAATCGATTCATGAATCAATATCTCATCTGAGTTTGTTTTCCAACGTGTTTCTCTCAAGCAGCTCAGTCTAAAGGTACGTCGTGAACAGGGATTCCTGGAAATAACCAGATACATAAACCTTTTACTTCCTGTTAGGGAGAAGGAGTTACACAGTATTACCGTACAACGAGTCATGAGGATAATCAGAGCTACTCGACAGGCTGCACTTTGCTTCATACTTCTATAATAGCTCACCTGACTACGCCCACTTGACTCTCTACAGGCGTCTGATGACAACAACACCATTTAAACACAGACAGCAACTAGCATTAGCATTAGCACACACTTCATGCCCAAAAAAGATGATGAATTTCTACACAACTAGGAAATAATCTGACAGATTGTTGCACAACAAGACGCCAGTTTGAACAATACAACTACGTGTTTTAACAATACAACTATGTGTTTTAACAATACAACTCCGTGTTCCACACATGACATTGCTGCCAATAAATGTATGACAGCACACGGAGGTGTCATCAACGGAGATTCCCATGATGCATCTCTCTACATTCCTCTTCTGTCTCTCATCAGTTTCACTCAAATGTGGTCTAACACGTTACCGACAATGCCTTTCTCTGTTTTTGCACAACAAAGGTCAGTTTTCATCAGTGCATTTACTCATCTCAGAGGGGAATATCTTACTTTATCTCCACTAGATTTTCGGGCTGTCAACGTTAATGCGATGATAACACAGATCAGGGTCGGCATCAAAGCATTAGACATTAAACATTATGTTTCATGAAATAAATAAACTATGACACAGGCGTGCACGCACACATACACATGTTATACGTCCACAAAACCAGAGGTTATAAATCAGATACACGGCGGGGAATCTGTTCAATGTTTTGCACTGATAAACCTGTAACATTGGGCCACTTTCACCGATTACACAACTAATTAAAGGATAAACAACAACATCTTTAAGCCACATCAAGAACCAGTATGCAATTACAACCTTATGCACGCTCATCCAGAAACGTAGCCACGATTACAAACTACAACTTTCTTTCCATTTGTTTCGCAATGCTGGAGTGAGATCCTGCCCACTGGCTGGTCATACAATGCGGGTCTGGTTGATATGGCCAGGGAGGGGGGGTGTTTTATAGACTAGTATACAATATACTAATTTCTTTAACGCAAGTTGTGAATTCAAATGAACCTCTTAAAAATCCGAGGGGTCACCGATCTTTCAGACGTTGTAGTGGCTCAGTTTTAAAGCTGGAGTGAAGATAGTAACATCACATGAAACTAGAAAAACCTAAAGAATCCATCGGTACAAACCATGTCATATACTACACTGAGGGTTTCTGGACAATATCTGTCATTGTTTTGTGTTATTAATTGGTTGATTTTCAATAATAAATAAATATATAGATTTATTTATTTATTCATTTATATATATATATACATATATATATATATATATATATATATATATATAAATATATATATATATAAATATATACAGTATATAAATAAATAAATAAACATATAAATAAATATATCACTATATAAATATATATATAAATACATAAATATATAAATAAATGAATACATAAATAAATGAATATATAAATATATAAATAAATGAATATATAAATAAATGAATATATAAATAAATAAATGAATATATAAATAAATGAATATATAAATAAATAAATGAATATATAAATAAATATATATAAATTAATAAATAATAAAATAATAATAAAATAAATGAATATATATATATATATTCATGAATCAATATCTCATCTGAGTTTGTTATTTATATATAAATAATTGGAGAAAAATCCAGAAAAGTCCCCAATTTGGGTAAGTTTTTTCTTCATAATCACCTCACAACAGCATCAGTATTCACAATCTAATAATACTTTTTGATTCTTCAAGTACATTTTGCTGATAATACTTGTTTACTTTTAAGTAAACTTTTAAATGCAGCCCTTTAACTTGTAATGAGTATTTTAGATCCACTGCTGCTTACTAGTTTCTAGATAAAACCCTCCACCACATTAGAGCCCATGGCTCTGACTAGACCACTGGATGAAAGTGTTCTCCTCCTGATCAGATACCCATCTAATCTATTAAATCAAGCTTCATCAGATCAACGGAGATGATGAAATACCACTTTTGATGATCTTGATGGCGACGTTGATGTAGTTTTTCCAGCGTCCCCGGTAGACGCTGGCGAAGTAGCCGCTGCCCAGCTCCTCCTCCAGGGTGAACTCCTCTTTGGGGAGCTCCCACTCATCCACCGTAAAATGACTCAGATCTGGAGTGTTGGGCTTTTTCTGATGGAGGCAACACACATGCACACGCTTAGGTAGGTCATAAAGGGACACAAGTACATACAAGTACATACATTCTCATCCAGGCATATAGGCTAAGGATAATGAACAACACACAATGAACATCAATCAATCTCAGAAGCACAGAATTTGGGTTAAAAAAAGGTTTGATGCTGTAGCTCAAATTATTTTAATTTTGGATTAATCTAACAATTTTTTTCTTAAAGTGACTGTTTGTAACTTTTTAAGCGTATAAATATACCGGGTCGGGACACATGCGCGTTCGCATATGCGCGCTTGCGTGTGTCCGGCGTCCCCGCTCCTCTGCCTGCTTGCCTTCACTGACACAGCGCGCGTTCTCGCGTACTCGCTCCACGTCTAGACGTGAACGCGCGCTCACTCCACACTGCAGAAGAGTTAGTTTAGCTCTGAGAATATCTAGTGAATGTTCAGTGGACGTTTGTGCAGAAATAACTGCTGCAGCTCCTCCAGACCAACAGAGGTTTCCCGTGTCTTGTGAAGTGACGGGGCTCCGCAGAGAGAAACCTTGTCATCTCGTTACCGAACGGGTGCCGGTGTCTCCCTGTTCACTACGGCTGCAGGCGGAGAGAACAGGAAGACACGCTGCGGAGCCCCGCTGCTGAAGCCTGCGCTGAGGCAGGAGAAGCAAACAAAGTATCAGCATTGATTCATGGAGAGACCTTCGTCTGGTCAGCTAACATTACTGCCAAGCAGCTGAAATATAGAGTGATATTGTGGTTTTAGCTGACGTGTGTCGCCTCACTGTGTTGAGCGATGCTCGTTCATGTCTATGTAGAGCGAGCAGGCACGAGCCCGATGCTGACTTTCATTGATTTCACGGCCACAGGCGTCGCTGTTAAGCAGCATTTCTGAAAGTTACAAATAGTCCCTTGAATGCTGATGCAGATGTTCTGACAGGCATCTAAAGGACTTATTGCATTTTCCATTTTGATTCCTGTTAACTTCTGCATCTTTGTTGCACAATTTCCTTTTGTGAGTTTTGTGTTCAGGCTCCGTTGCAAGAGAACTATATACAGTATAGCACATCTGCAAGGAGGCACATTAGTATACAATGCTGTAGCAACAAAACTTCTTGTTTTCACATGACCAGAAATAAGAGGAACAAACAAGCAGAACCGATAGAGACCCAGCAGGAACCCGGCGCCCGTCCTACCCTCTTGCAGGGGTTTCCCAGGTTGCCGGTGTTGTTCAGGCTGTTGACGCAGTAGTGCTCCACCAAGTCGATCAGAGAGTCGAAGTGGTGGTTGTACTCCACGTGATAATTACTCTCCTCCGTCTTGAGGACCTTGAAATGCTTCACCCGACTGCTGGACCTCACTGCAGAAAGATTCACACACAAAAACAACAACTCAGAAAAAAGCAGAAGTGGTTTAAATGCAAAGATCCAGTTACACTTTTAACCTCAAGATATCTCTTTATATTCGTTACCAATGCGTTGCAGTTTACCGTCTAACAGGAATATCAAGCTGTTACTGTCATGCACCTCTTTATGTTGGTGCTTCTTAATGTTTGTCTTATTTCAGTTTATTACTCGGATCTTATTTAGTTTTGCAGGTTTGGCTTGGTTTGCATAACTTTGGAAGGCTCTGTTGATGGTTATGTTGAAAGGTGCGGATTAGTACGCTGCATGAAATGATGGAAAACATAAATACTGACATTATCTGTGTTTACGCTGGTGCTGTTGCTCTTTGAAAGGGCAGCAGTGAAATGCTTTGTGACTGTAACACACGGGGACAGATTATTACCACTTTTTATTTAACTGAATTAATGTCTGCACACGTCTGGGCGTAGGACTGTAACACCAACATCTTACTGCTTTTTATACTTCGTAGTTTTTTTTGTGTATGTGACACGCTACACTGAGACTGTATACGAAACCGCCTACTCCATACTACTGAGGAACGCAGTATACAGTATACAGTATACAGTATACAGTACATACTGCGTACTGCGGTCCTCAGTAGTATGAAA